>NW_024351730.1:17692231-17919402 GCF_902729225.1 Pteropus medius
GTGTGTGTGTGTATAGATATAGATATAGATATAGATATAGATATAGATATAGATAGATATAGATATATTTCCACTTACCTGCTTTCCTCAGTGCAATTTGGCTGGAAGAGGCCAGGTAAAGTGATCCCCCTTATCCAGTTTTGCTTTCGGTGGTTTCAGTTACCCTTAGGTGCAACTAAGGTCCAAAAATATTAAGTGGAAAATTCCAGAAACAATTTATATCTTTTTATTTATTTTTATTTTTTTAATCAATTCATATGTTTTAAATCATTGGTCCATTTTGAGTAGCATGATGAAATTTCACGACGGTAAGCTCTGTCATGCCAGAACATGAATCATCTTTTTTTCCAGAGACTCCAGGCTTCCCTCTCAACCTGCCCATTAGTCACTCCTTAGTGCAGGGCTATCTGATCGACTGTAATGGTATCACAGTGTTTGTGTTTCTGTAATCCTCATTTTGCTTAATAATGGCCCCAAAGCACATCTTGTAAGTGAAAAGGTGAGTACTGTACAATAAGATATTTTGAGAGAAAAGGAGCACATTCACATAACTTTTATTACAGTATGTTATAAACGTTCTATTTTATTATTAGTTATTGTTGTCAATTTCTAACTATGCTTAATTTATAAATTAAACTTTATCATATATATGTACA
This sequence comes from Pteropus medius, assembly GCF_902729225.1. Lineage (NCBI taxonomy): Eukaryota > Metazoa > Chordata > Mammalia > Chiroptera > Pteropodidae > Pteropus > Pteropus medius. Next base: position 17,692,888 of record NW_024351730.1, read on the forward strand.
TATAGAAAAAATATAGTATATTTGTTTCTTTCTTTGATAGCTACATTTTCCCCTTGGCAGTTCATTCATTTTCTCTATTTTGGTACACATAAGAAATTTTTATTTTAATATTTTTTGTTTCTTTCATTGTTTATTAGAAAAGGGAGCATGTATAATTTTGTTTTATTCTGTCCCACCCACACCAGGTCCATATTTTAACATCATATTACATTTGTCTGTATGCAAGTATGTGTACACACATGCTCACACACACACAGACACAAATGCACACCAATAGAAAATGTATGCAGGTTAGAGATAAAAAGTATACTACTTACTAAATCCTATTTCAGACATTTATTAGATTAAAATTTCATTTTGTTCAAAAAGAAAAATGCCCACCAAATTATAATTTGTGCTTCCTCATCATTTTATGAACTTATGTTATACATCATTTCAGCCAGGTGTTGTCAAGTTAATCACAATCTTAGTATGCTTCACTAACTTTAACATTATTTTGAAGTACTGTAAATTCTTCCTCTAATCCAGATCCTCTATTTCATCTCTATGAACTGCATACAGCAAACCTTCAAGCATTCATTAACTATGTTATCCAATGAACTATTTTTTAAACCTACAGTTTTATTATTAAAAATAATTGCTGGATTCATTAAGTAAATAGAGAAAAATACAGTCTGTGAAACATAATATTAAATTTAAATTAAATAATGAATGACATTCCCTAATGAGTGACAGTTGAAGGGTAATAGTAGATGATATTACAGTAAGGCTGGCAGCGTCAAGGAATTCTTTTTGTAGCTTTAATATTCAAGTGACATAACAAAAGCTATATGTACCTTATACCTATAATTATTTTATAGTAACATAATTAATCCATATCAAATATGGCATTATAAAAATCTTATTCATAAAAATGTTATGGTCACTTGTTTGAGTAAATTTTTATTTTTCTCCTCCATCTGTTTTTTTTCCTAAAACATAATGCTTGAATACTTGTTTGTCTGGAGATTGATGTATCTAATGCTGTGTATGCTATGATTTTTATATCAAAATATTAGTGTTCCACTAATGTTATGCATGTAAAACATTAATACATGTTCCACCACTAATTCAATAAGATGGAGAGGTTTAATAAGGTTTCAACACTGCCTGTTGAAACTCATGCTTAAATATGTACAATTGTCATTAGCAGATTAAAAATCAGAGTAGGCCTGCATTAAAGAAAAAAGTGTTTAACTTTTTTAAACCTGGTATTTACCAAACTTTTAAACTTGCTGATTTTGTATATTGTGGAGCTAATTAGGAATGTTTATTTTGTTGTTTTAGAGAAGTGGTCATCGAGGGATTCTCTCAATATATCTAAGGTTCTGGTGAAGGGTAGAAGTATCTAAGCAAATGCAGGTTGAAACAAGAATTGTGTAAGCAGTCAAAATGTTTAACAAGCTTTCTATCCAACTGCACTGGCATTGACCAGCCAGGGGATATCTATGCTATAAACCTGGACCTAGATCCTGAGATGGACCCTAGAACACCTCTGGCCTGGCATTAACCCTTTCTTTTTGAATGTTTAGCAATCAGCATAGAGGTAGTTAAATATTTTAATGGAAGAATAAGTGTATCACTGAATGTCAACTTTGTATAAGACTGACCTGACATAAGGGACAAGTCTGAGAAAAGAAACAGAGATCAGAGGAAATGGGTTGCTTTTTTTGTAAATTTGTGTTAAATTAAGCAATCTGAACTGTGTTGTCTTATGAAAATTCACTAAGAAATTTCTTTATTATGGCAGATGTAGAGGACACAAGCAGACACTGTATTTGGATTATGATGTAACAAAGTCTTTTCTAATTCTATCAAGGTGTCACTCCCTAATATTCTTTCTTTTCAAAGTTAATAATTGATGACTAATCAGCTTACATTTGTCTGGTATACAAAATTCAAATTCTTAATTTGGGATCTTCCAGAAGCTAATGCTGAAACATAGATTTCAGCACTAGTAGTTTTGAAGGATGTATAGGAAATTCTGCAGGAGAATGAGGAAGTGATACAGGGAAGAGAAGGTAGTTAAAGTGTGTATTATTAAGACAGTCATGAAAATAAAAAACTGTATATTAATTCCTCTTAACACCTATGTCACCATTATTTCTCTTAAAGGGAAAGGCTCTGTGCTATTTATTAATAAACCAACTTATGGGTGGTAAGGGGAAGTCATTGATTGAAGGCTAACCAAGGGGAGAAAAATTATGTTAATTGACTGGTTCTTCTTGTCTCCTGTTTGTGCAGGCAGATCCTACTTCCAGTGTTCTGAGAGGAAATGCAGAAACTAATACCTGAAAAGGTCAGAGGCATTTGGGTGGCCACTGCCAGCTTCTATTTTTTTAGGGCTACTGGTTAAGCTGACCTAGGGTGGCCTCAAACAAGTCTCAGTGAAAGAGACAGACAATGAAGCTTCTTTAATCAAATTACCTGTAAGAAATATCATATAATCTAGCTTAGGGTCAAAATAAGGAACTCAGGAGCATGGCTAGGAAATGTTTCAGTGTAGCTTGTAATTAATCCTGAAAGCTCTTCTAAATACATTCTTCTAACCTAGGTTTTGTGTTCTGAGAATGGGAATAGGGAAGTCCTTTGGGGCCTGTGCATGGAGTCAGAGAACTGAAGATTCATTGCAGAGGTGGATATATTTGTGTAAATGTAAAATGCCAGCTTTCAATAGCAACATCATATATCAGTAATTGATTGGTAATCTATGAAGTGGGTTCTCTCCACTTGATTATGATGGATGAATAAATAATTCCGGATGTGTGAGGCACTTAAACCACTTAATGGATTTCCCACTTAACATGGATGCTTTTATTTGCACTAAATGAATTTTGAGTTGAAAATAAATGTGAAAGACTCATAACCTAGAATCATTAAATAATACTTAAAAACAAATGATAAAAAAAGCCAACTATAAAAATGAATGAAATTTGGATATGCTCTCCTCAAGGATGATAATTCAATGATCAAAAAACATTAATATATGGGGTTAGTATATAGGGGAATAGAAATTAAAATCACAGTACGATATCACTACTACATCAACTTTAGGGTTAACTTTTAAATTAATCACAATATTAAGTCTTGCTGAGGATGTACAGAAATAAAAATTTTCATGCATTAGGTAACGGTCTTGGTTTGCACAAAAAAATTCTTGCCTAAAGCTAATTGTACCAGCATACTTTTTAAAAGGATCACTTTTTCATTTAAAAAATATATATATTACATTGGGCAGTAAATTATATGGATAAATGATCTGAATTACAGGTTCAAGTGGAAATTGGTATGACCACCTTTTTTATTCTTTATTTTTTTAATTAAATTTATTGGGATGATGTAATTTTATTATATCAGTTTCAAGTGTACTATTCTATAATACATCATCTGTATATTGCATTGTGTGTTTACCACCCAAAGTCAGATCTTCTGACACCATATATTTCACTCCTTTTACCCTTATCCACTTTTTCCCCTTCCCCCTTTTCATCTGATAACCAATAACTGTCATCTGTGTCTGAGTTTTCATTTGTTTGTCTTGTTCATTTGTTGCTTTCAATTTTATACCCACATATGAGTGAAATCACATAGTCTTAACTTTTTCTGACTTATTTCGCTTAGCATAACAATCTCAAGATCCATCCACGTTGTTACAAATGGCAGTTTTTCATCTTTTCTTATGGCTGAGTACATTTCATTACATATTTGCATCACATCTTCCTTATCTAATCATCTATTGAAGAACACTGGTTGTTTCCATGTCTTGGTCATCATGAGTAGTGTTGCAATAAGCATCAGGGTGTATATATCTTTGCAGATAAATATATTCAAATTTTGGAGGTAGATACCCAGACTGCTGGGTCATATGATAATTCTAGTCTTAATTTTTTGAGGAAACTTCATACTATTTTTCATAGTGACTATACCCATTTACATTCCCACCAGCAGTGTATAAGGGTTCCTTTTTCTCGACAGCCTCTCTAACATTTGTTTTTACTTCTTTTATTGATAATAGCCATTCTTGCAAGTGTGAGATGGTATCTCATTGTGGTTTTGATTTGCATTTCCCTAATACCTAGTGAAGTTGAACATCTCATATGTCTGTTGGTCATTTGTATATCTCTTTGGGAGAAGTGTCTGTTCAGTTTCTGTGCTCGTTTTTTTTTTTTTTAAATTAGATTGTTTTGTTGTTGTTGAGTTGTATGAGTTCTTTATATATTTGGATTGGCCCCTTATCAGACATTGTTTGCAAATATATTGAAATTAATTGTCGCTTTGTCTTGTTGATTTTTTTTTTATGAAGCTTTTAGTTTGATATAGTCCCATTTATTTTACTTCCCTTGCCTTTGAGGTCAAATTCATAAATTCTTCTCTAAGACCAAGGTCCATGAATGTAGTACCTATGCTTTTTCATTCCCAATTTTTATGCCTTTTATTTTTTTAACTGCCTGATTGTTCTAGCTAGGACTTCCTGTATTATATCGAATAAGAGTGGTAAGAGCAGGCGTCTTTGTCTTAGAGGAAAAGATTTCAGTTTTTCACCTTTAAGTATGATATTAGATGAGGATTTGTCATATATAGGTTTTATTATGTTGAGGTATTTTCCTTCTATAGCAGTTAATTTTGAAAAGTCTTGCATTTCTATTATATTGGAAATTATGCATAGCCTATTTTTTTCCTTTCTTTTTTTGAATTTTTTTCTCCTTGAAATGTTATTTCCAAAGCCATTAAGTGGGGCCAAGGAAGGTAGGCTGCAGCAGATGAAGGAAGTTTATGCTCTAAAGTGGGGTATAAGAGCCCATAAAGGAAGAGGGGGAGCACTAGGATGGAGAGTGCTCTGCCATGGGATGTAGAAGCCCAAAGAGTATGAGGTTTTCATTTGTGGGTTGTATTGGTGTGTAGTTTAGGAACTCTAGTGGGGTGATAAGGGCATTTGAATGTGATAAAGAGTGTCACTGGTGTAGTAGATTGGTTAGAATAGAGAGGTATGATCATAAAGCTAGATTACTAAGTGTAATTGGAGAAAGATTTCACACTTTCAAAGAAGGGAGTTAAAATGTAGTTTGGGAAACAACTAGACTGCAATTAAAATGAGCTCATGGTTTTCAAATCTGGAAAGAATTTAAATGTCCATCAACTATTGAATGGGTAAATGAATTATACTCATAGACTAGATTACTAAACTGCAAGAAAAAGAACTAATTTGCAGCTACATGCAAAAATATTGATGAATCTTTCAATAAATTATGCTAAACACAAAAGAATGCATATAATGCATCCTAATCTATTTATGTAACAAAAATCAGGCAAAAATTATGTTCAGGAATGCATGTGCTGTTAGTAAAACATTTTAAAACTTAAAGAATTGATAATAAGTTCAGAATAGTGGCTGTCTTCAGAAAGACAAGATAATGATTGGAGTAAGGGGGATGAGAAGGAATTCTGAATTTCTGGCAAAGTTTCCTAACCTATGTGAAGGCTACATAATTGTCTGATTTTGGTAAATCATCGAGTCATACAACTTTTGTTTTATGTACTCATTTTATATGTTACATCTCAATTAAATCCTGCTCAAAGCTTGTTATAGAGATTTGAGGTTTAAACTTTATAAAGAAGGTGATTCTGTGCTATGTGCCAATAAATTCTCTTCTAGCAATTAAAATCTTATAATTGCCTTGTTTCCTAAATTCTATAATTAAAAATCCATTTTTTTCCTAATTTGAAAAAATGGACAAAAGTAAATATTGTATTAGATTTTAATATATATATATATATACATATATATGTATTTGCAAGTGTGCTCAGATATTTAGCTCAGCTTTCAGTTTTAAAATCAAACAATAGTATACAAATGTCTAATTGTATTAGAATAAAACTTACAATTTACTTTTGGTTATGTTTATCAAATGACTATTTTGCTTTTCCTAGACTAGTTTACTTTATTCTTCATTGTAATGTGGAATCTACATAAAATAAATATTAGGGGAAAATCAAAGCAAGAAGATGCACATTACAAAATTTAGTTCGATATTATTTAACAGCAAAAATACCTTGGTTGTATCTGAATAGTAAGAGATATAATAAGAGGTATTATAATTGATTTAAAATTCCCCTCTGGTTCTCAAAAAAATCAATAAGAATATGTAAAAACATAATTATAAGTGTACTGAGATCAGTGACAGTGTTGATCAATATTACATTAATTTTTTATTACCTATTAACACAAAATTACCACAAGTAAAGTAACAGGGATATCATTAAATAATAACAAAATGCATTTGAATTAGAGAGACAGAATGAAAGTTTCTTAAAATTGTTCATATTCCACTAAATTATCAACTTGTAAAGACTTCATTTATGTTAAAAAAAGACAAAATTTTGAATGTGAAAATGTTCATTACAATGAGTATAATCCTTTCACATTCAAAATTTTGTCTCTTTTTATATATGAATGAGGATTTTATAAGTTTATCCCAGATATTTCCAAAGCATTAACTTGATATTTCTGGTTCTGATCATGATGGATATTAAAAGTAACACCCTGCTGTAAGCAACTATAAAACTGGACAAAATATATTTTCTGGCATTGGAAAAACATTGAATAGCATGAAACTGTGGTTTTTGGGGAAAGGGAAACATGAGATTAGCTCTACATTTATCCAGGCTTTTTGTATGGAGACACATTTGAAAGCACAGCACAGAGAAGTAGAGCTTAGAGAGCAATGGTCTTGCTGGGTGGAAGAAACAGAAATTGGAGTGTATGGCTACTGAAGCTGATGGCATTTACAGAAGTGGCTAATGGAGAGGAGAGACTGCATAGAAAATGAACCACATGCATGTTTATAGAGACTTCTTTGGGTCTTTGGCCAAATACAAAGCTTCGTATACTCAGCATAAGATTTGGCTACTTGTGGCAGAATGCAAATACCTGGGAGCTAAGAGTTGAATGGATATTCTGGAGGTCAGAAATTATTGAATAATATTAGATTTCTGGCTTACCCGAGTGGAAAGACTGAAAGAAATTCTAATAATTTAGTTAATACCTTAGGGAACCCACTGCTAAGGAATAGGGCTATTTTATAATAAGAGTGTGGGTTACTGTAGATTTACCTAATTAAAGCTTAAAATCAAGCCTTTTCAGGATCAATATGAGAGACCATATTCTAACTACCTTCTGAAACTTCCAATAATTACTGAAATCCAATAATTACTAATAGAAAACAGTAAAAGTTATGTTCTCAAAAACCATAGCAATTAAAATATTCAGCAAAAAATAATATATTTGTATATATCAAGAAGCAGGTAAATGTGACTCATACCCAGGAGAGAAAAAAAACAGTCAATGAAGTAGAACTAGCAAGAAAATATCAATTATCCTGAAAACAGGCCAATAAAAACTCTGGAAACTAACCAGAATTTTTAAAAATATCTTAAAAACATAAGTAGAGCCTTGGTATTGTGTTTGGACAATATCAAACAGTCTAACAAACAAAATCTGAGGCTCAGAGAATATGCAAAATCATAATTTAAAGTATACTGGGACCAGTGACAGTGTTGACCAATGTGACATTTATATTATATTACCTATTAGCACAAAATTAATACAGGTTAATAACAAGGATATCACTAAACAGTAATATAATCTGATGCTCAAAGAAGAGAAGAGAGATAGGAGCGCAAAACACATTTGAAGAAATAATAATTTTTTTTCTAAATTTGAGGAAAATATAAATACACAGATTTCAGAATAATAAATTTTTAAGTCACAAATACATAAAGATAACTACAGGTAAGCACATTACAATAAAATTTCCAAGACAAAGATAAAGAAATTGAAACTAACAAGAGGAAAAAGACAGTTTATATGTAAGACAGTAACACGATGAAAGATTACCGACTTCTTTTCAGAAAAACGTAAACAAGAACGCAATAATTGACAATTTAAAGGGCTAAAAAAAATGAGTTTTTCTAGAATCTTATGCCCAATAAAAATCTTTCAAAAATAAAAGTGAAATAAAATATTTTCAGATTAAAAAAATAAAAAAACTTCAGAATTTGTTACCAGTAAAATTACCTTACCAAAAAATTTTCAGGTAAATTAATTACAGTAAGGGAATATGGTATCTATGGAAACTTGAAACTATATGAAAGGTGAGTACTGAGTGAGGTAAATATATGAGGAAATGTAACAGATTCCTCTCCCCTGATTTCTTAATTTCTTCAAAATACAGTTTATTTTTTAGAGAAAAAACAACGTTTCATTGTGGGGTTTATAGCACATGTAAAATTAAATGTACACTAGTAAAAAGGGCCGAGAGAGGTAAAAGGAATATATTGTTGTAAGGTTCTTAGTATAGATTGATAGATAGATATAATGACAAGTCAAGGTACAGGGTTCTCACTGGAGAACCACAAAACATAAATACATACAAAGTGCACAATAAAGTGTAGCTAAAAAGCCAACAGAGGAATTACAATTCAATATTGAAAATGTTATTTGCTTAATATAAAAGAAAATTATCATGAAAAGAAGGAAGTAGGAAAAAGAACAGTGACAAATAGGAAACAAGTTTAGAAAGATGATAGAGTTAAATCTTACTATATCAGTAATTTTCAACTGAAAAACAGAGATTTTCAAAATGAATACAAAAGCAAGACCCAACTGTATAGTGTTATAAGATATTCACTTAAATTGTAAAAGTACAAAGAGGTTACAATAAAGATAAAAAATGATACGTTGAGAAAATAATAGTTATCAGTAAGCTGGAGTACAATTAATAATGATATAGTAGACTTCAATACAAGAAATTCTAGAGGTAAATATGAATATTACATAAAGATTAAAGTTAAATTCTACTAAAAGGTATAAATTGTCCTAAATGAGTGTACCTCTACTATTGAGCCTCAAAATAAATAAAACAAAAGCAACAAGTGACACAAAAGAGTATGAAATGAAACTGAAAATTGTCAAAAAAGGTGAGAGAGAAGAAAGAAAAATACACATGTGCCTAGGAAAGTTTAAAGTTTAGGTAGATAAATGTCTTTTAGTGTGAACTTTTAAAGAAAGCTTCACCAACTCAGTGGAAACAAGGAAATAAGTAGAAAAGTCATCATGAAAGATGGTGGTTAGAAAAAAAAAAAGTCTGTTAGACATTCCTGAAGTAAAACTAAAATGGAATATATCAGTACATACATAAATATTAGAGATTTTTCTTTAAATTTATATTGTAGACTGATATTTGACTTCAAACCTAGAACCTGGAAAATAATTTAGATATGTCAAAAGATTATTTATTCCTTATTGAGTGTAAACATTTTCCATAGATCTATGACAAACAGAATTAATAGTATTATAGATATTTAAAACACAACAAATATTTATCAACGGTATGTAAACATATGTACATATACCTGTGTTATGTTTATATTACAGTTTGCTGGAGTTTGAAATCACAAGTATAAAAAACTTTAAATTTTCTTTAGAACTAGGCATTGTGTAAAATATGTATAACTAATGTAATTACTAGTTGTGAACAAAGATTTTTTTATCACCTAGAACTATTAAGTAATTGCTATAGACTAAATGTTTATCAGTGTTTAAGATTTAAATTTAAATAACTTTGACATCTTTTGAGAAAGCTGAAGTTCTGAATTATATTCATCCATATATGTCTCTTCTTAGAATGTTTATCAGTGTTTCCAAAACATTTAATCACATCTAACATTAATAATTTGGTGATGTCTATATACCACCTCTACTAGTATTTGATTTTTACTTGTATTTAAAGAACACAATTGAATATATTTAAAAGGATATTTTCCATCATTAGAATAAATATGAAGTTAGCATGGCTTATAACTAAAAGAACCTAACCATAACAAGATCTTAATTATTAAATAATAAATAAAATGAATAAAGTTTAGAAAATAAAATTCAGTTATTTAGAACTTCCTGAAGTTATCCATCATTTAACATATGAAATGTTTGGATTAATATATTCTCACTAGTTTTTAATTATTCTGTAGCTTTCAAAATATAGATCACTTCCTTTACAATAAATTAATTCTGCATCTTATGTGCTCTAGTGTTATTCTACCACTTTGTAATAATTTGTACATGTTCTGTCCTCTGTGCCAGACTAAAAGTTCTAGGACAGTGTCATGACTCTCTAGGTCACTATTCTATTCTTAGTGCCAGGCACAAAGACCACTATATAGTAAGCACTTAATTGACATTTATTAGAATGAATGAACAAAGCATGAGTAAGTTCTTAGTGTGTGAAGTGTGTAGTGTGTGAAGAAGAGAAATAGGTTAATAAATTATAAGACTAGAAGAGAGTCAGGTTTCAGAAACTAAAATTGTCCATTCTAAGAGGCCTGTTCTTGACCAAAAGGGATTCTTTGCAGGGTTTTTTGTTTTGTTTTGTTTTATTTTTGGTTTGTGGGAAGGGGCAGCAGGAAAACTCTACTTCTGCAATATAAATCCTTTAATTGTGTGTTGAATATTCTGCATAAGAATATTTGGGATACCAAATATTAAAATCCTTAAATAACTCACTTGAATTGAGGGGAGGGCATTGCTGAGAAATGGCTTGTGGTGTGGGTACATGTCAGAAAGATTTCAGAAATAGAATGTATAGAACAAGACAATACAATACCCAGTTTTCATTCTCACGATCGCTAAAAGTGAATCATAGGAGTCAATCCAGATATCCTTTTCTTTATCCCCCATAATTAATCCCATAATAGAGCTTTAATTTCTCTACTGCTTTTCATCTGCAATAGTACCACCTGGCTGCCTCACTGTTTTTCCTGATTTTACTCTTACTGCCTTCCAGCTCATGTCCACTTAAACAGCTAGAGATAATTAAAAAAAAATAATTTTCATAATTCTTCAGTGTAAATATATCAGGGTCTTGTTATACTAACAATAAAATTTTAATTCTTTACTATGGATTGCAAAGTCTAACATTATTCATTGTAATTCTGCAACTCATTAATCTCGATCCATACTGGCTTTTTTAAGGTTCTGGAAAATTCCAAGCCTTTGCCCACTTCTAGGACTTTGCATTTGTTTGTATTTCTTTCTGAAACGCCATGTAGCTTTTTGTTTGTTTTTGTTTTTGTTTTTAGCTTTGGTGCTTGGCAGGCTCTGGCTTATTCTTTAGTTGTCAGTTCAAATGTTACTGCTTTAGTCACCTTTCCTGTGATTCTACATAAAGTAGCCGCACCATTTCAAACATTTTATTCTCTATCATATCAACTTAAAATTTTCTTTACAGCAATTAACACAATTCTCTCTTCTTCATCACTATCTTTTCATTCTTAAGAATATAACAATCTAAAACATCATGTATTTGTTTACCTGTTTATTATTCTTCTAGGACGTAGCTCTCAGTTTTGTCCTTATCTGTATCCAAAGACTTCGAAAATTGCTTGGCATATAGAAATTGTTCACTAAGCATTTTAAAAATTAATGGATTAAATCTTGCAATAAATGGAAAATTATTACAAGTGATTATCACATTTGAGGGACTAGGAAAATAGTAATATCTTTAATAGAGCTGAAGAATTGGTGCTGGAAGTTATTAGGGAGACTAGCAAGTGAACTATGAAAGGCACAGGTTAAGATAGCTGATTTTAGCATATAAATTTTAGAAATATAAAGCCCTGTAGGGGTATAAAGGTAAATACAGTATATTCCTATCCCTCTAGTAGCTTATATTTCCCATTTAGTAGCTTATAGCTCTGTGCATGTATATAACTGTGGAGAAGCAATAGAATATATGTCCTCAGTTACAGTTTTAGTTTCTCCGACCTGCTGAAGCATAGGCTGCAAGTGTGTCCTGCTCAAGAGTGTTCTCATGGCCTGTAAGAGAAATTACCTTCTAGGTTTGAAGTGTATACAACAGAGTCTAAGCAGAAAATCAGATGACACACACAAGTTATATAAAGCACCATAGAAAAGTGTGGGCATGGTTAATAAAAGTCAATTTAGGATGGTAAAGCACAGTGGGAACCTGTTACCATGCAAAGGCCTATAAGGATAGCAGGAGAAAGCGGTTGCATAAATGGAGCTAACCTACTGTTCAGTGAGGAAGGTGCTAATAGAATGGAAACCTTCACTGCATTACTCTATATTTCATGATGAAGTGCTGACACTGCTCATTGGCAAACCCTACCAGAAACCAGAGGGTGAGAGAAACTGTCACTTTGTTATATAAAATTCTATCTCCTAAAAGACAGAAGAATTAAGTAGCATGAAGTTCCAATGTTTTGCCCTTATCTATAACCACAGAGTTTAAAAAAAAGGCCTGATACGTAATAGTTCCTTATTAAGCATTTGAAAAATGAGAGAATGAATGATTACAAATAGGATGTAATAAAACAAAAGAAAGTTATTTAAAGGTACAAGATAATCTGTACTAGAGACTAGGAAAATGGTGAAATCTGTGGGTATATAAGAGGTAAATGCAAACTATCTAGTACAATTTATCTTCTATTAGCTGTAACTAATTCAATAATGTATTTTTGTAGTTACCACTTCTAGGGTGCCTGCTATGTACAAAGCATTATTTTAAACCCTTTACAACTGAGTGAGATAGGAAGCTGAGACACACTCATAAAAAGTGGTTATCCATTCCAGGTTTCACAAATGCTAAATGGTAAACCTGGGACTTGAACTGACATCTCTCAAATTCTGAAATCAAACACCATAACAAAGAATATTATCTCCTTGCATTGCATACCAACCATCCCTTTCTTTCTATGGTCATTAATTTTCCAAATTATTTTATCACTCTTATTCTTCCTTTCTATAAAATGAAAGAATTAGATGATATGATTTCTAAGATTCATGCCAATATTGGGGTTCTATTTATTTAGATAGGTTATAATTATTTGTGTAATATTATAGCATAAAGAATGAATAGAGGTTTGGAGGCAAAATATGCACCAATACCAAGGGAACACAAAAGCAGTAATAATTCCTCTTCAGTATAACCTGGATTTCTAAAGAAATATTCAGGAAGTAAGCGCCAAAGGATGTCAAGAACATTTTACCACAGTGGAAGTGATTATATTATATTGGGGTAAAGTGTTTTTTAGGAGTTGAGACTGCCTTTTTATTAGGTGATTTATCACATATACAATGTAGCTGCCTAATTAATAATAAAATAGATATTACCAAATTTGAATCTCATTGATGTTTGCCCCTTAATTATATTGGTTTTCTAAGGTTGGTGTCATGTGATACCAGTTGGTCTATCTAAGAGATTCATGAACCAAACAATATTTTAGAGTTGCTAAAAAATGGGAATTACCATGCTTTCTCATGCACATTAATGTGAGTCAGAGAAAAATTTTTAAATTGGACCAAAAATAAGAGAGAACTATGTTTGGAGATGAGCTCTGCAATTTCCAGCCCAGTGATGGTGGATACTTAAGTCTGTGAGCATATTTTATTAAGTTTTTGTTAGAATAAGATTACATAGGTTACATAAAATGCTTAGCATTATACTTGGCCTAAAGGAGACATTAAGTGGTGGCTGCAATTATTAACATGGGAAAAAATATCAGTTATTATAATATAAATTCTTATTATTTAGTAGTAATTATTATAATTTAAAAACATGAATTAAGCAACTGGTGACATTATATATTTAAGGGCTATAATTCTACAATTTGCTTGAACACAATTAAATCATCACTCTAATGCTCTTTTTTGATCTGTTTACCAGTATCCTCTTTCATTGGATGAAACCAATGAACAAGCAAAACTCTCTTCCTTTAGAATATTTAAAATCTCTAAGTACTTCTCTTCTAGTTAATTTTCCAAGATATGTAGGATTTAAGGTTAAAATGAGATATTAATAGCTCTGTATATATCAAAAGTGTGAGATGTATCTCAAAAGAGAATGGGGTAAAAATAAGAATAGTAAGGTAAATATACCATACTTATACTCAGAAGGAGAAAGCATTACATGCAGAATAAGGAACTGATAAAGACTATAAGAGATAATTTAACAAATACTGAAATATAAACATTAAATATGATCATTTAATTATAAAATAACATATGCTTACTGAAAATATTCAAGTAATATTTAAATATATAAAGCAAAAGTTGAAAGTGTGCACTCATTCTTCCAAATCTCATCTTTTCCATATACATATATAAAATAAAGTTAGTCTTACTTTGAATTCTCCCTCTCAAACATTTCCAGGAATTCCAGGATTATTTTTATGTGTCATCTGAGTATAACTTAGACCTCTCCATATTGTAGCAGAAAAGGTAATTTTCTTATGAGTCCCAGTGGCGGTTGGTTAGGTATTTGTATGAGGCTGAGAATGTTGTCTCCCACATATAATTAAAACACCTGCTTGCAGAACCTATCTTCTTCATTCTCTGTTGAACATTGTTGATGTCAATTCTTCATGGTGGACACATTGTAAAGTGATCTCCAATGAGTCACATCCTGGATAATCTCCATCCTTTGAGTGCTCTATAATCTGCGACTTGCTTCTAGCCAACAGTAAATGGCAAAGGTGATGAGATACAGTCACTTCCATCATTATTATGCTACCTTTTATAAGACTCTTATAGCAGACTTGAGGGGAGAGAGTCTCCTGTTGGCCTTGAAAAAACGAACTGCCATGATGTGAAAAGACCTGTCAAAGGATTTTGTGTTAAGAGCTATGACTGGACTTTAGAAGCTGAGAGTAGCCACACCTGACAGTCAGCAAGAAAACAAGCACCTCAGTACTATGGCTGAAAGAAACTCAATTCTGTCAACAGCCACATGAACTTGGAAGAAGAACATAGATTTCTGAAAGGAAAGGAACCTGGCCAATATCTTGAACGATTAAAGTTTTCTACTGTGTGATAATTGATTAAGCTGCTGTGTTGTGAATTCTACGGATGGCCTCAAACTGCTCACCATTGGCAGCCTCTGAATAACCATATACATCTAATTTTTCATCATCAGCTCATTTTAGAAATGAATTCCACATTATAGTGGTACTTTTTCTTCATCTTCCATACAGATGATCACATATAGTGATGGTGGGAGTAATTGAGAGAAGGTTTAAGTTGGCTACTTATTGCACCGTAGCCAATTTAAGAATCAAGCCTGGCCATTTCTTCACACAAAATTCCCGTATGGAGGGTGATTTTCAATCAGAGTTCCAATTGAGTGCACTTCCTGGTTTCCGCTGAAGCTCTCCAGTGAATCATACAGGTACACTGGTGTAGATCTGATCCAATGAGAAGACATAGATCAAGTTATTTCTCAAAGAACTTCTGTACTTTTTATAAATTAGGGCATTGGGTTGTTCGTTTTATTTTTAACTTATAATTAGATATTATAAAATAAGTTTATATTATGAATTATATAAATTAAGATGTGACATTTGTTGCTCTTCTAGTCTACACATCAAGTTAAAATTTCATCAGTTATTCTTGCTGATATTTCAAAATACTTCTACTAAAATTTTAACTGTACACATACAAACAATCAAGTACACATTTCTTGTATGAAAATGGGGAAATGCTATATATGTTTGCCAGCTACAAATACAAAATAGCATTTTTCCAGGATAATATAAGTAAATATATACTGTATTTTTGATTTCATCATAACACATTGCAAGTACTCACACATATGTACATACATACATACACACTTGTATGTGTATATTTGTGTGTATATTTTACGTATATATAAAACTTAGTTTTATTTATTTTTATTACTTCTTTTCTCCTCTGAATTACATATTTCTTAAAAATGGGATTATGTGTTTTTTGAATACAAAAATAACAGATGCTTCCAAAATTCAAATAAAATACAAGAATATAGAGTAAAGAGACACTTCCTTAAAAGATAAATAAAATGAGTGAAATATTTTATATGCTCTTAGTTAAATACTGTTTGGTCCAGGAGTTCTTAGCTCTTCATTTAAAAGATAATGTTTTGGCATAATAATTATTTCTTTGTACAGACCTCCTTGGACAAATTCAATTTATCTCCTTCCTTTCATTATGTATTTTTCTTAGATTATTTAAAAAATATTATGTAAGAGACTTTTATTAAATAACTTTATGCCAACTGGTAGCAATATCTGAATGGCAGTTTAGCCTGAACTCGTCTATATATTGACTTCAAGAGAGGTATTTAATTCTAGCTTCAGTCACAACCCATTGTCTATTAAGGACAGCTCTCAGATTTGTCCAATATATAAATCCCAATGAGAGAGTATGATTTATTAGTTATCTTGCATTTCTAGAATATGCTTATGCCTCATCCCAGTATATCTCTGGGAAGACAATAGAAGGCCCGCATTGCTTCTCGGTTTGTCTTGGAGGAGAAGCATAACTTCTGGCAGCACTGGTTGAAAAATTTGGGGGCAGTCATTTTTCTTTCTATGAATGGGAAAGGTATTTATTTACTAGCATTATAAATAAACATAATCTCTAGACACTCTCTAAATTTTTAATTCTAAGCAATTACTTAAATCAACAATTTTATAAAAAGCTGCTGAGAGAACAGAAACAGAACAGAAATCCACTTAAGGGTAGTGCTAGTAGAGAAAACAAATTGGTGTACTGTGGTTGAGTGTAGAATGCAGATTGGGAATTGAGATGGTTTTGCAATGTGTTCACCTAGTTAGGCTGAACTACTTTTCCCAAAATTTCTTTTAATGTACATTTTCCACTAGAAAGAGCAACAAAGGAGATTCTTGGGAGATTTGAAAGGCAGAAAGGAAGTAGCAGTGATTTTGTAGCTCATACATTTATTGTGGATCTACTGACTCCATTGGTGTGAAGCAGTGGCTGGGCCTGCAATTGTTCAATTTTTTCTGAAAATTTTCTTTCGCTTCTATGATTGTGTATGTTTGGTTAGCTTTTTGACAAAGGCTTCAGTTTCTGTAAGTCATCCTTGTCATCAGGGACAGAGATAATAAGAAATCACATTAATTTCAGTGTTTTTATGGGGTTTTAGCTCATGTTTGGAGTTCCAGCGTGCTCATGACCTTCCTTTCCTGATTGACTGCCTGCCCTGTGGATTTCAAATTACAGCTCGAACAAGGAAGCGGCAGCCTTAAAGAAATAGCTTAATCAGTTTACATAATTGAGTGAATTCTCTGTAAAACACATGCACACACACACACACACACACACACACATACACACACACATTACTGGTTCTGCTTCCCTTGTTGAACCCAGATTGATACATGAAGTTAAGACAATAACCATAGACAACTCTTTTATTAACTTTTCTTTTGAAAGGGAGCAGAGATAATATCTGGAGATGATATGAAGTCAAGGATGATTATAACAGTGAGTTCTTGATTCTTTTTCTATGTTTCTGTTTCCAGAAGAGAAAGAAAGTCATGAGGCAGAAGAAAAAGAATACAATCTATTCTAACTTCTCCACGGAAAATAAGAAAAGGAAGAGCATATAGGCACAGATTTAGATGAGTGAGTTTTCTTCCCCTACCCCGCCCCCAGCTTTATTGAGGTATAATTAACAAATAAAAGTGTGCGTGTGCGTACAATATGATGATTTTATACACACACACACACACACACACACACACATTGTGAAATGATTAACACATCTATTACCTCACATAGTTACCATTTTTTTTTCTCTGTAGTAAGAATGCTTCAGATCTATTTCTTCAGCAAATTCTCTAGGTTCATCCATGTTATTACAGGATTTATTTTATTGTAGAATAATATTCCATTACATATAATATATATATTTATGTATATATATCACATTTTCTTTATTCATTCATCTATTGATGGACACTTATGTTGTTTCCATATCTTGGCTATTGTGAATAATGGTGCAAGGAACACAGAAGTGCACATAAGATACTGATTTTGCTTCCTTCAGATATATACCAAGAAGAAGGATTTCTGGATTGTATGGTAGTTCTATTTTTAAAGAACCTCCACATGTATTCCATGTGTCTGTACCAATTTACATGCCTACCAGCAATTTATAAGTGTTCTCTTTTCTCCACATCTTCAACAGCATTTTGTTATCTCTTGTCTTTCAGATAACAGCCATCCTAACATGTGAGGTGATGTATCATTGTGGTTTGAAATTACATTTCCTTCATGATGAGTGATGTTGAGTGTCTTTTCATGTACTTACTAGCCATTCATATGTATTCTTTGGAAAAAATGTGTATTCAGGTCCATCTGCCCATTTTTTGGTCAGATTTTTTTTTTTTTTTTTTTTGCTATTGAGTTCTAATATAGCCTAATCTATTTTAGATACGAATTTTTTATCAGATATATGATTTGCAAATATTTCCTCCAGTTCTGTAGGTTGCCTTTACATTTTGTTGATGGCTTTCTTTGCTGTGTAGAAGCTTTTTAGTTTGATGTAGTAGCATTTGTTATTTTTGTTTTGTTTTTGTTGCCTCCACTTTTTGTGTCACATCCAAAAATATCAGTGTCAAGACAATGTCAAGGAGCTTTTCTCTATGTTCTCTATTCTTCTAGGATTTTTACAGTTTCAGGTCTTACATTTAAATTTTAACCCATTCTAAGTTAATTATTGTGAGTGGTGTAAGACAGGCATCCAATTTCATTATTTTGCATGTAGATATTTAGTTTTCTCAACATCATTTATAGAAGAATCTATTATTTTCCAATTGAGGGAAAATATGTATGATAAATACATTATTATGTAATATAATATATAATAATTACTATATAATATAATACTTTGACACATATTAAAATAATAAACATTTAATATATATTTAATATATCGCATAATTTATAATTATTACATACATATATATCTCTATATATCTCTATATATCTATAGCTATCTATCTCTCATTTTGTGTTTTTTTACTTAAGTGATATTACAGGCGATTGAAAAAATAACTGCCGTTATTGTTATCTGGAAGCCTTTGTGTCAAGACTGGCTATAGAGTAGATATAATACTGTGCTTAAGGAATTCCTAAAGAAATGTGCCATGAAAGATCCAAACTTTTAAATGAAGCCAAGTGTGTATATAATATATTTTATATACTATACAACTAAAGCAAAAATATGTGTATATAAGCATAAACATAACTAATAGTTATATGTACTTATATACTATACATGTGAGTGTTTATGTGTGTGTTTATTATAGTTTGCAGTTAATAAGATAGTTTATAGCCATTAATTATGATCATAATAATTGGATGTAGGTATTATTTTTTACCTTACAGAAAAAGAAAAATTGCTTATAATTTGAATGAGACCAGTAAATGTCAAAGCTAGAGCACAAACTCATGCATTTTAGCTGTTTTTAGACTATATCATAATCATTATTGCTTAAGAAATAGTTTAGTGTTCAGTTTTTAAAAAGCAATGCCTAAAAAATCAAAAACAAAACAAAACAAAAAACTAGTCCCTTTAACACTATTATGTAACTGACCAATAGACCTACTTTTTTTTAAAGAAGTTAAAACAAAAGACTATATTTTCCTTACATAGGTCAATGGGAACCTCATTCAATATAATTGTCAATTATGTTAAGAAGTCTGCTAAAAGTTCCTAATCATGATAATCATTATCACCATTATCATCCAAAGATTCCAAAACCTAATTTAAAGTACTAGACTCTATTAAACTTAAAAGAATTGAGGTTAAATGGAATATTTATGTTAAGGAAACTTAGTTTTCTTCCATCTCTTAATATTGGTTTCTGAGGTTTACCTAAACATGGCCATTTTAAGAAATTGCTCCTGTTAATGTGGGTAGGTGGAACAAAAAATTTCTAGGAGGGACTCTAGAAAAGAATCCCCACCATTTCATTTGAATAAATAAACTTTTTTATGATAAAAATAATACCTTGAAATGTTAAATAATACTTTATGTGCATAAATGAAGTCTATTTGCTAATTTAATTGTAAATAGTCGAAATCATTAAAACTGAAGAATTAACCAGAATTTTGTTTTACAATTGTAGTTTCTAGAAAAGGATTCATGAATGAACAGATTACTCGATTACTACTCCATTCTTCTGCTGAAATTGACAAGAGAATTAAAATTTCCCTTCTAATGAAATTTATTAAGAAAAAGAAAGTATAATTGTAGGCATAGCCAATAGCTATTTACCATATAATATAAAAATATGATAGACACTTAGGCATTGGCTGATTTTTTTTTTTATTTAATGATCCATATTGAATTATGAAACAAGGTCCTTAAAACTAATTTACTAATTTCCTTTCGAGTTATAACTCTTTTCAACATTCTGTCATTTTACACAATCTAGAATAAACTCATCTAACATTTTAATAAAAAGAAAAACTGGATAATATAATTTTTTCTACTTAATAATTGAGTTAATTTAAATATCTAGAACTGTAAAGTCTAATTGTCTGAGAAAATTCGAGGATACACAATGCAAAATATAAAGAGATGATCTGACAATTAATTGACTGAACATCCTATTTCCTTATTAAACCAAAATGTAGGCCTCTTAAGAATTACCTTATTTTACATCTATATGCTTTACATTTAAATGACTCTGAATTTTTTTTTTTTGAAATTTTATCAAGAAAGAAATATAGAGTAAGTGTCATGCTACAGTGCAGACCTAGTGGTTGAAAAAGTATAATACTTTTTGTCCCCATCTACCATTGTCAAATATCTACAGATCCATTATCGAGTTATAGTCCTTCTTAAAGAGACTCCCTCTGAAATGGTATATATGCCATAAATTTATCCCATAGAGCAATCTTAATATCAAAATGAATTATGAAATATAAATTGTATTATTATACTAATTTGTACTAGATAATATTTTAGTGATTTAATACAATGGTAATACTGAAAAATAAACAATTATAAAGTTTCAATGGCACATAATAGTAAACATTGATTTAGCTTACACATCTGCATGTTGCATCTGGTTGGGCTCTGCTCACTTGTGATTCTGTAGTCTTCTGCTGAGGGTCTTGTAGGTGGCTCTGTAAATCTGGGTTTATACACAAGCCTAGGTGGTCAGCTAAAGGCCTGCTGTTGTAGGATGGCCTCAGCTGGGATGGTTTGGTGCATTTGGATCAGCCACGCCTTTACCTCTAGCTTTAGAATGCAAGCTCAAGCATGTTCTTATGTTAATTGCAGAGTAGGAGAAACAAAAGGACAAGCTCAATCACTTATTTTAAATCTCTGCTTTTGTCAGAGTTACTAATATCCTTTGGCTAAACCATATCACATGGCTGAACCAAATCATATCATATGGGAATCCATCTGAGTGAGAAGGCACTATGATGAACGCTATTATATGCTACTCAAATTCTCCTTCAAGTATGAAGGACAAGTTACCTCAACAGATGTGAGTGCTACTAGAAGGCATTCCTCAAGTGTCAGCTTAGTTTAGAAATTATCTTAGCTAAAGGAAGCCACCTCACTAAAAATCTTGCCTCCTTTTCTGGAGCAGCTGATATTCAGTTACTTATTGATGCAGGAGTGTTAAACCCCAGCTGTAAACAGTTCTGAATAGTAATTCCATTTTCAGATCCCCTGTAGGATTTGCTGAGTCTTCCACAGAGACTGTATTACAGTTTAAATTCTCCTTCTGTCCAATCCTGCTTCCTTCCATTCCATTCCACCTGCATTGAGCCCAGGGTCACTCTTTGATTTACTCTCTGCCACCAATCTCCACCTCAGATTCTACATCCCAGGGAACCCAAACTGCAACACTATGCAAATTAGGGCATGGCTCCAGGGAAAGGTTAATCTGAGTAATGATTGCCATCAATTTAGTACGATTTTCTAGTATAATAATCTAGTAGTGTGAAATTTGATCATCCTTAAAACAGTAATCACAGAAAATATATTTTTCCTTTTTTTTCCAATTCTGTTTTAGTATTGACTAATGTTCTAGTCACCCAATATCATAACTAATCTGTTCACATTTTTCTCTTTTTTTCTTAATCATGTTATTGTCTTTTTTAGAATGTGTTGTTTACATTGATTTGTTGGTCAAAGTTGAACTCTTCATCGAAATTTGAGTTTAAATCTTACTTTCTACTAGATATCTCTTCAATTTTTCTTTGTTAGAACTTATTTGATCCCTCCCAACTTATTATATCTCAATTTTTGGATTTATCATGTCATATTGATAATTTATCTTCTCATCTTACCTCCTGATAAGATCCCTAAGGGTAAGGATTCTGTCACAGACATCTTTTTCATTTCTTAGGTCATCTAGCAAGATGGGTTAGCATAGTTCTTTTTCTAATGTAAAAATCTGAATATTTTTTAAAAAGTCATTGTTACCCATTGTCTTCCATTAACCTCTCTCAATATGAAAATATATGTCAATAAATATCAAATTTAACAACTCCTTTTTATAAACAATATGCATGATTTTTCGCAGGACAAACATATCAAATGCAAATAATAAAGAAAACTTCAGCAATAATCACGAAATGCAAAGTGAACACGTGATGTACTCCAAGCTAAATATCTCAATTTTGATCTATTTAGATACAAACCATTTACAGAATATATAATTTTCAGGCTACCTAAGATTTGTTTTAATTACATATAGCAAGACATACACATACAGAAATTACTGTCTGAACTAAGAAGTTTTTACTCACAATTTCTTAGGAATAGGAAATGCTGCACTCCACTCAAGACCATATAGAGAAGAAGCAGAATGAGTCAGAGAGCAGAGAGGGTAAAGGGAAAATGGGGCAAGAGCCTTTAGTATAGTTTTGTGGAAAGGAATGGGGGAGGTAGGGAAAGCAGGCTAATGAATTAGCTAATCTGAATACTTTTAGTGTACTCTGGGGCATATAGTCTGTCCCTACCTGACCCTGGGGTGATTAGGGTAGGGGAGTAGTTATCTAGAGTTTAAGAACCCAATAAAAGAGGTGGTTATGGATATAAGTTCTGGATTGGTTAGTTTACATATAGGTACCCTCCCCAGTGAGTTGTTTACTATTCTAGGAATTGGCTAGCTTTAGGAGAGGCAGTCCTTCCAAGGTCAGCAAAGCACCAAGATGTTAAAGCAACAACAACAACAAAAAGGAGTAAAAAGTAATTGTTAATACACACACTTTTTGTTGTTGTTGTATTCTTCTTTTCTAGATCTCATGAGACATACTTTTAGAACCTCACCACTTGTGTTAATGCATGGTCTGTTGTTCTCAAGAAATACTTTCATTATGTATTATTTATTCAAACTGACACACCCACACAAAATCTATGCAATCTATTTATACAATCTATCTTCCCCTTAGAAATTATTCCAGTCTACTCAAGAAGCTGTTCTCCTCACTAATAGCTGATATACATAAACTTGTTGCCCTTTGGCTTATTTTGTCGATTTATTTTATAAGCATTTGTAGCCCACAAAATAACTTACTTGCCAAGCCAATAGTTATATAATAGCTCTTTCTTTACTACCCATGTCTCACAAACTCTTCATACTCTTAACACAAGAGCAAATTTATTTTGCTTCTTTGAAACTCTAAAATGTATTTCATTATTTCGGTTACTCGTCTGTTTGCAATTCCTCAAGAGTTTCATCATATAACAAGTTAATATTTCACCAATTCTTGTTATTAAAAGACAATATTATCATTGAGCTCTAGCAAGTATAAATTCTAATTCTGTTCTCTTATATGGAAAGTTTTAGATTGGAAAGCATATGGTTTCTAGGTTGAGATAATAGAATATATGTTAATCTCATCTTGCTGCACTTGATATTATAGGCACCTTAATATCATTATCATTAAAAGTAAACTATGCATTTCTGTTTGTAGAGGATATCAGGTAAAATGGTATAGTGGAAGCCTCCAAAAATTCCACCTTCCATAAAAGCAATGGGGGCGTTTGAAAGAAACATCAGAATCAACACTTTCAGGACTCTGAAAATTATTCTGAGTCTTGTAGCACTCTGGAGAGCATTAATGCAACAATAGCAACATCCTTAACAACAAAAACAATGAATCTTGGCAAAACCAATAAATTTTATGGTATTATAACTTGCTTTATTCCCATCTCCCAGCAGCTCCTCAGTAGCTTTGAAAACCAACATCCCGCAATCAGGGTAAAAATTAGCAGCTTGGCAGTCATTGTAGGGGGCAGACTAAAGTAGGAGCTACTTAAAAGCCCTTTCCTAGAGAATTGTCATTATTTGAACTACCTTGGTGTTTGTTGTTGTTGTTGTTGTTTAAGATCTCACTTGCAACAGTGTCTTCTTTTAATCTAACTTAGAGCTCACCTGTAGGTACACCTTTGGCACCTGGTCCTTTGTCAAAAACAAACATAGGCAATTGTTTAACTTTACTTCTATCAGTGTCGGTAGATAACAATAGGGGCAAAAATAAAAGGAAAAAAAAAAGTAGAAAAAAATAGTTGGGGCAAAAATAAAACAAACAAAATAACAAGAAATTCTTCAGAGGAAGGATAACTTTATTTTCGAAGTTGACATATTATGTTATTCAATTTGTCCAGTGTTCTAAAAAAATAAGACATGCAAAGAAACAAGAAAATATAGGAAAGTAGAAAAAAAAATCAGTAAATGAAAACTGTCCTAAAAAGCCAACATTTTGAACTTACTAGACAAAGACTTTCAATCAGTTATTTGAAATATGTTGAAATAACTAAAGGAAGCAGTGCATGAAGAAATAATAGAAGGTATGGAAGGTATGAGAAAAACAGAATATTATTAAAGACATAGAAATTATATAAAAGAATGAAATAGAAATTATGGAGTTGAAAAATATAACACACAAGATGAAAAATTCTAGCAGATTTGAGCAAGCAGAATTAAGAATGTGCAAATTTAAAAATAGGCAAAATGAAATTATCTAGCCTGAGGAATAGAAAGTACAAAGAACAAAGACAAAAGAACAGAATTTCAGAGAAATGTAGGAAACCATTATCTGTACCAACATATGCATAATATCCCAGAGGGAAAGGGGAGAGAGAGGGCGGAAAAACTATTTGAGAAAATAATGGCCATAAAATTGCCAAATTTGATGAACAACATTACTATGCACATCCAAGAAGTTCAACGAAATCCAAGCAGGATACTTTCAGAAAGATTCACATGTAGTCACACCATAATCTAACTGTTGAAAGTTAATGCCAAAGAGAGGATCTTAAACACAACAAGAAAGAAGTAACTCTTCAAGTATAAGGAAGTCTCAGTAAGGTCAACAGCTGGTTTCTCAACAGAAAATATTAAGATCTTGAACATTTGAAAGTGTTTATAGTCTACCTTACTCTTGTTTGTTAATTTATCACACTTTATTAGTTTGTTAGGGCTGACTTAACAAAGTACCACAAATTGAGTGTCTTAAAAAAGAGAAATTTATTGGCTCTCAGTTCTGAAGGCTGGAAATCTAATAAAAAGGCATAAGCTGGGTTGGTTACCTCTGAGGTCTGTAAGGAAAAATGCTTTCCATGTCTCTTCCCTAGCTTCTGACAATCTTCTTTGTCCCTTGGCTTATAGAAGCATCATCCTGAGCTCTGCCTTTATCTTAGTATAATGTTCTCCTGTGTGTGCCTGTGTACAGATTTCCCTCCTTTATAAGGACATCAGTCATATTAGATCAGAGGTCCTACCTACTCAAATTACAACCTCATATAATTTAACTAATTAGATCTGAATAAGATTACATTCTAAGGTATCGGTGATAGGATTTTAACATCTGAACTTTGTGGTGACCCAATTCAACCCATGCGATTTTTATTTGTAAATAATTTTATCTCAGATAATTGGGCATCTTTTTATCATATCATATAATTTAGTATTGATGAAAAGTTTAATGAGATTTTGTTTCTGAAAACTTGTATATGTACAAGTTTTCTATCTTTTCTGATTTTTTTTTTTGCCCTCTGCTGTTCTGAAATTTTCCAATAACATTTGTTGAAGTGAGTGTTCATTATTCTATTAATGAAGGCTTCAAATCAGCCCAATCAATTTGTGTATCAGTTAAGGTTCAAACATAAAAGCAGAACAGTAAGAGAGAGATTTGTGAATAAATGCACACATATACATATGCTCAATAATACACATCTAAAGAGATTTATTCCACTGAGGGGCCTGGATAAGTAAGTTCGAACTTCATAGGGGAGATAGTAAAGGAAAATCATAAGCTGTTATCCATAGGAGGAATGTCTTTCTTGCTGATTAAGTCAGTCCCACCCAAATGATCCAATATAATCTCTTTTAGGTAAAATAAACTGATTAGGGGTTATGTTTTCAAAATAGCTTCACAGCAACACCTGGATTAGTGTTTGAATAACTGAAGTGGACTGTAGCCTAGACAAACTAAATATAAAAAAAGCTATTGCAATCTGTAAACAGAATTCTCTTGGTTTAGAGAAATTTTCTAGAAAAATTTATTATATAAAGCTCTCTTTAACATTGCTTTATTCTACTGTTTTTCTTGAAAGTACTATGAGACAGCTGTTGGAAACACTTGGTTTGGTCTCTAATTTTTATGTCTTATTTTCCACTTTTTGACTTTTTAATATTTTCTACACTAGTCTTTTAATTTTATCTTTTACTCTCTTAGTAATTTTTTAAAGTGGTCTTTCTTACTTTTAATCCACAATATTTTAATTATTTGTTCTCTAAGTTTTCCTACTGTAGTTCTTCAGATGCAATAGCATGTCTAATTACTCTAAGGTTATTCCATCTATATATTATATGTTAATATAAATAAATACAAATATGATATGATATATATGAATATACACACATATATATTCACACAGATATACAATTCTTTTCTTCTACTACCTGTGTGGTCTCTTTGCCCACTGATTTTTTTCTTAATATAGGCTTTAGTTCTCTGATTTCTATATTGGAGGATTTTATTAATAATCTTGGGATGCTTAGATTGTTGCTGATACTTAAGATGGCACACAAAATAGGTTAAGAGATTTATGTTTGTGGTAGAAAAAAATGTCTACTGTTTAATATCCAGCTATGGATCCTACCATTTCATTGGCACACCTTGCTCTTCCCACAGTACCTTTATTTTCCCTCTAGGCCAATCAATTTTCCTAGGAAAATAATTTTTCAATTTCTTTCTGGAGGGCTATTAGCTTGGCTATCAATATGCTTGAAGCCTAGTGGGCAAGGAAACCAAGAGCTCTTCCTGCTCACCATGCAAACTTCCATTTTATCTGTTTTCATTATAATGGTTTACTTCTGACCTTTAATATACCTAAAGTCTTAATTTCTCTGTTTCAAGCTTTCTAGAAATACACCTCCTATATTCTACCAGAGTGTAGATGGAGTAATTAACTCTCAATGTAGATGGGGAGGAAGAAAGGACAGTAGCATCTAATTTCTTGTGAAGATATCAAACCAATTCATCTTTTTCAGATCTATCCCTTCAGTTCCTTTTAAAAAGTACTTGGTAACTGAAATTATTAAGTCTTCCTGGGACTCTGTGACTTAAATTATTATGATTCCCACCATTTCTAATCCCACACACTAAAATTTCAGCTTCTCTACTTTTATAAAGACTGTTAATCTGTTGCTTTCCTTCCTTTAAAAATATTATTGGTATCATTCATCTACTTCATCTCTTCTTGTATTTTTTTTTTTTATCTTGAGTGTTTAAATGTTCTTTCTTAATTACATTTTTGTGAATCTTTAAGAGCTTAGAAAAGAATATTTGTGTTCAGTTCTCCAAATTTACCCAGATAGGGCATTTATTTGAGTTATATTTACTAATCCAGTTTCATGAGATTAGTATTTTAGCCAGATATTTATTTTCCTAATTGTGCTGTATTATTAGCACATGACATGAAGTCATCTGCTGATAGAGACTGTGTGAGCTGTTTATCATTTCTGCTGACTCTGTGTTCCCAGCTGATTTAGTTAAAAAGCATTTCTAGGGCTATAGCAGAACAGTTCTGAGATAGTGTACAGCATCCTCTAACTCTTTTGCAGATATTGACGAAGGTGGCTCATTGAATGGTGTAATTTCCACTGTAGAGCTGCTATTGATCTCTTCCAGTGAGTCAATATGCACTTGGTTTATTCTGAAGCCATTTAGAAAATTGAGAATGATGAGAGATTTCACAGTCAAATTCTATCCTTTGGTCTACTAATAGACTACTACAAATGAGTAATACTTAATATTCTATTCCCTCTTTATTTAACTGTCAAGAATAGGTAACTAAGTTCTCTAATAGGATTCATAAATCAAAATTAAGATTGAATGCCATGTGGTCTTCCCTAATGCTGCTACTCGTGCAACCATAAAGAAGCTGTTAAGATTGAGACTTTGAAACAAGGCTACAAATGTTACAATTCTGACTGTCACCTCCAACATGCAGTAACGGGCAAGTCTCCTACAATTTCTTCATGTGTAGAATGCAAATAGTGGTAGTAGTAGCAGTAGTAGTAGCAGCAGCAACAGCAGCAGTAGCAGTAGTAGTAGTAGTAGTAGTAGTAGTAGTAGTAGTAGTAAAATATTTCCTTCCTGATCTAAAATGAATGATTAAATGTTTGCCTAAATTATGTGCTTAGAACATGGTAAATCTCTATTATATCATCATTATTATTGTTATTAAATTGAAAACTGATAGTTAGATGTAGAAAACTTCAAGATTGACTGTCAGCTGAAGCAATCATTTCTTCTCAAAGGACAACTGTATATCGGTCTCCTTTATTGTGGTCTTGTCAAGCCTTTCAAATTTCTAAACATTTATTCCAGTAATTTTGGAAATTCTTCACATAATATGGTTGTGGTTGCTTTCAGATGGATTCTTGAAAAACAGTAAATATTTTTTTTGAGGGGAGCAGTGAATGAAGGGAATATATATAAAGAGTGAAGAGAAACATTTCCTGTGACTTTTAATAGCAACTCCGTCCTTTGTTATATAGCAATCTCTTTAAATTACAGTTGTAAAATTTGAACAACAAATTGACACACAGCTTAAAATATTCTCAGCCAGTTTATACCTCATGGAGCATGCAGACCTGCTTATGGTCTAGAGATCATTGTACCTTGTATGTTGCTCATATTCTCTTATTCTTAAAAGCTATAGCCCAGATTTGTTTTATTATTAATGGAAGTAGTGATTTGGTACAGAAGAACCTAAAGCCAAGAAAAGTTAAAAAGAGCTTATATTTCAAAAAGCTTTAAGCAAATGTTCTCACATTTGATCTCTTTATCCTCAATATATATATATTTTTGGGGGGTAATAACATTTTATACTCAATGTGTTTTTATGTGCCTATACCATATCGCAGTTAAGGGAAAAACATTCAGAGAAGACATATATCTTAGAATAATACCCCCCACCCCCAAAGATATCCATAGTCTAATTTGTGGAACCTGTGAAAATGTTATTTTGTAAGGCAATGAGACTTTGCAGATGTGATTAAGTTAGGATTTTGAGATAGGGGAACTATCCTGAATTATTTCAATGAGCCCAATATAAATTAAAGTGTCCTTTTAAATGAAAGAAAAATGCAGAAGAATCATTATTAGAGTTATGAAGTCTGAGAAAGGCTTGATTGGCCATTGCTGGCTTTGAAGTTGTAGGAAGGCACTAAGAACCAAGAAATTCAGGCAATGTGAGAAAGACAAGGGAATAAATTCTCCCTTAGAGCCTCCAGAAGAAAGGCAGCCCTGCCATCACCTTGATTTTATCTCAGTAAAATCAATTCGAGACTTCTGATTTCCAAAAATCTCAGATTAGAAATTTGTATTAATGCATTTGGTTTGTGGTAATTTGTTAGAGCAACAATGAGAAATGAATACAGGGAACGATTGGGCTATAACTTTACAAAGACAGGCAGAGACAACACTTCAAACCTACGGATCACCATTATACAATGTTTCTAAATATAGTTTGAATTGTATAGTTTATGAATTTATATATGAAAATATGTATTAAGATAAAAAAAAGTTCTAAAAAAACTTTTATATCACTATATATACTTAACTGGTTTTATTCTATTTGAAAACACTACTAACCTAGGATAGAATAATTGAATGATGTTATAGATTACAAAGAACATACAGAAACATATAGAAGTACAGCCCCCAATTTATGTAAGCCATATTCATGATTTAAATATGACTGGTTACAGTTGATTGATTAATTGGTCCTAAAAACCTCTATTTCTTCATTATTACTGCTTTTGATTTTTTTCCCAATTATTCTTTTGTTTGCTTTGCCAACCTCCATTTACTCACTTCCAGTTTTTTAATGAGAATTAGGTTGAGGTGTTTTTTGTGTCAAAAATAAGTTGGTTATGTGGAAATTAAGTTAATCCTGTGTGAACTTAATTTACCTCCACTTCTACTCCACCATTCCCCATCTGCATCCTACCTCTGCCTTTTTTTTTTATGAAATCTCCTAGAAATGAGTAACTCTCCTTTGCTACAGTAAGTGACTTCGTCTTTATACATAATTCAAACCGCCTTCAGGAATTGTCCATTAACCTTCCTGCTCCCTCTGCTGGCATCCTAATTTTTTCTCTCTTGTATATTCTCTTTTCTACTTTCCAGCATGACATTTTCCCCACATATTCCATCGTCAAAAAAATAATTTTGCCACATTTTATGATGCCACCCTATAAATCTTTTTCCTTTCATATAATTTTGAAAGAGTAATCTGCAACTACATCTTCTACAAATATGTTTTTATGTTTTCTACAAATATTACTCAGATTTGTTTTCTAAATAAAAGAGATCCTGATTCAATGCCAAATTTGAACTAACTACAGGATGGGTTCAGTAAAATATACTGAAAGTAAATACGTAACTATAAATTCAGTGGTTCCTTTACAGTCTTCATTCTTCTTGATATATTAGCAGCACTTAAGATTATAGTCAGGAAGCACATAACTATGTTTCAGTCAACAATGGATGGCATATGCAACAGTGGTTCCATAAGATTATAAGGAAGCTGAAAATTCCTATCCTCTAATGACATCGAAGTCATCACAATGCTGTAGAGCAATGTCATACTCATGCGTTTGGGGTAAACAAACCTACTGTGCAGCCAGTAATAAAAATATAGCACATGCAGTTATGAACAGTACATAATACTCGATAAGGATAATAAGCAACTATTACTGGTTTATGTATTTACTATACTATACGTTGTATCATTATTTTAGATTGTACTCTTTCTACTTATTAAAAAATATTTACAGTAAAACAGTATGTTATGTTACACCATGTTTACCACATCTATAATGGCATCATTTTCTCTTGTGCTTGATTTAACCTCATGTTATTTTTTTCATCATGGTTCCTAAGCATATACAATCTCCTTCTAATATTGCCAGTAAGAGGCTATGTTGAGTGATTGACCTGGAAACAAAATTAAATGTGATTAAGGGCCATGAAGGTGGAAACATCAGTGATGGTTATTGCTTGCCAGTCAGACATATCCCATTCTACAATAGCTACAATCTTAAAGAACAAGAACAAAGTGACAGAAATCATTAAAGCATCTGCTTCATTGAAGGCAATGAGACTAACAAAATTCCCAAAGGGGCCTGTGTCAGACAGAGAGAAACTTCTAATGACCTGGATTAAAGATCAGATGCAGAGGTGTATTTCTCTCAACACTATGACAATCATAACCAAAGCAAAAATTTTGTTTGTGATGTTAAAAGAAAATGTTGGACCTGACTACAATGTTGAATTTACTGCTAGCTCTGGGTGATTTAAATGATTCAAGACTTGTTATTCATTACATAATGTGAAAGTGAATGTTGAGTCTGTGTGTTCATATGAAGGCAGCTGAAGAATTTGGAAACTCTAGATAAGCTGATTGTAGAGCAAATGTACTTGCCAGAGTAAATAATCAATGTGGATGGAACCTCCCTATTCAGAAAATGAAAGCCTGAAAGAACTTTCATACAAAAGGAAGGCACACCAATGCCAGGTTTTAAGGCTTTTATGGGCAGGCTAATAGTCTTGCTTGGAGGCAATGTTGCAGGCTACAAATTGAAACGCTTTGTGATCAGGCTCAGTGAGAACCCTGGGGCCTTCAAGCATATCAATAAGCACACACTGCCAGTGTACCAAAGGATCAATAGGAAGTCATAGATGACCAGCTTTTCTTCAAAGATGCTCTCTCGAATTGATACGACAGCAAAATGGAGAAGTACTATTTGGAGAATAACATACCTTTCAAGATTTTGCTTAATGGTGATAATGCTTCCAGATATCTACTTTTTATTTATGATCTTCATCTAAATATCAAAATAATGTTTCTCCCTCCAAACACTCTCTTTGCTCTAACCAGTGAATCAAGGAGTTATATCAGCTTTTAAGGCCTTCCTTAGGGAGACCTTTGCCCAGGCTATTGCTGCAACTAAGGAAGACACTGAGAAGACATTGGTGCAATTCTGGAAGGATTACAACATCTACATATGCATCAAGAACCTTGCTTGGGCTTGGGGTGATGTCACTTCAATGGCATCTGGAAGAAGATACTCAAGAGGTTTGTCTAGGACTTCAAAGAATTTGTCAAGAATGAGAAAGTAGCAAACATCAACAAGACTGTGGTTGAGACGGCAAACAACTTTAAGTTGGATGTGGATGAGGATGCCATTGAGAAGCTCCTAGAAGTGGTTCCTGAGGAAGTAACTAGGAGTTGTTGGAACTGGAACAGGAACACAAAGCTGAAGAGAAGGCAAGAGAAAAGGAAACTGAAGTAGTAGAAAAAGAACACCTAGGAAAATTCACAATGAAGGGTTTAGCAGAAGCTTTTGCAGACCTCAACAAGATCCTTAAAAAGTTGTTAAAAATAGACTCCAACATCAAAAGGTTTTCATTAATAGAGAGAAATGTTCATGGTGCATTATCTGCTTATAAGCAAATTTACATGAAAAAAATAACCAAGAAAGCCACTGTGGACATATTTCTGAAAAGAGTAAAACCTCCTCAAGAAGGGCCTCAGGAAGGTCCCTTAGAAAGTATACTAGAAGAAGGCATATCTTTTATTCCTTCTTCTAATAAAAAGGTTAATATAGGAGACGACAGATCTATGAATGTTACTGTCACTGAAGACCTTCCAGTGATACAAGATATGGCTGTGGACAACCCTGTATAAGCCTAAGCTAATATATGTGTTTCTATTTTAGTTTTTAACAAAAAAGTTTAAAAAGTAAAAAAAAAAAAAAATGAAAATAGAAACATCCTTACAGAATAAGGATATAAGGAAAGAAAATATTTTTGTGTAGCTGTATGATGTGTTTGTGTTTTAAGCTAAGTGTTATTTCAAAAGCATTGAAAATTTAAAAACTAAAAAGTTTATAAAGTAAGAATGTTACATAAGATAAGGTTAATTTATTATTGACAAAAAATATTTTTAAATAAACTTAGTGTGACCTAAGTGTACAATGGTGTACTGTGATGATCTATTACATATTCACTCGCCCTCCACTCACTGACTCACCAGAGCAACTTCCAGTCTAGAAAGCTCCATTTATGGTAAGTACCCTATATAGATGTGTCATCTTTAAATATCTTTTCTAGCATATTTGTACTGTACATTTTCTATGTTTTGTTTAGATATACAAATACTTACACAATTGCCTATATATTTAGTACATTAACATGCTGTACAGGTTTGTAGCCTAGGAGTGATAGGCTAAACCAAATAGCCTAGGTGTGTATTAGGCTATCCCATTTAGATTTGTGTAAGTACACTCTGATATTCACACAATGATGACATTGCCTAACGATGCATTTTTCAGAACATATCTCCATCATTAAGCAAGACATGACTGTATTGATTACACGCCATGACCAATTATAAATCTTCTCTTCACCATCTAGAAAATTGTTAAGCTAGCAGGTTGTTGTGATCATTAATTCTTTCCTATCCCCAGAGCCCTAATTCAAGAAATCAGCACCCCTATTTTATCAGGAAAAGAGAATACATTGTAAATCTTTTAGTAGAGAAAATTTAAAATAGAAATTGTTCAAAAATGTTGAGGGAAAAATGAAAGGAAAACAACATCTCTTGGATTGATAATGCAAGAGCACAAAGGAAAATGGATTTACAGATTCCAGGAAACTAGTGCAGCTGGTTGGAGCCCGTGCTCCAAGTCAGTTCTCATTCCGACACAGGGACTGAACACTTTTGATGGAAACTGAGGAGTCTATACCACAGATGTCACAGTCTGCTCCAGAACCCAGAATTACAAAAAGAGAGTCACTTCTCCTCTGTTTTTTATATCTTCTGATCTTCTGATTAATGCAGAACAGAGCTGAAAATTAGTTGACAAAAACTAATTTCATTGGCAGAACAGAGCTGAAAATTAGTTGACAAAAAAGCTTGAAAAAATGCAATTTGTGGTATCTCAGCCCCTTCAAGTTACAGGAAAGTGGTCAAGTGGTTAGGAGAAGTTATGGAATCAGAGTCTATATTGTTTAGAAGAGTTAGGGGAATCAAAGGAAGATATAGTCACTTAGATTGTTATGAAGAAAAATACTACTCTGTACCCCCATCCCAAGCAAATTGCTTTATAGAATGACTAGGATCTGAGAGCAGAGAATAAAGAGGCAAATTACCCAAATAATTACCCACAGTTACTCAACATTTATTTCAATCACATCATTTTCTTCTCTTTCAAGATTGCATGAAATAACAGTAAGACATCATGTTTCCATTTAAAATGATACAACCATCACTTATATAATACACTATCTCCCTCTTCCAAAGAAGATAGACACAAAGTTTACCTGCCTCCATGTTCAGCTCTGATTGACATTAATCACTCTTTTAGTTCAGTCACAATTCTGAGTATTTTGTAACTTAAACTTGGAAAGGTAACCAATATTAACTCTATAAGGAATAATTCATTAATGTATGTATATATTACTATAGTTTCCATTTCTGAACTCACCATGAAGATGTAGCTACTCTTTATTGCTTCATTCTTCCATTTCTTATTCATGCTGCCAGTACTTCAGCTGATTGGAGTTATTTACCTGGTGGAGTGACAAAACCATCACTCCTGAAGGCTCTGAGTCATTAGCAAACTTTGCATGGCAGTCATTAGCAAACTTTGCATGATAAAAATGACTACAAGCTAAACATTTTTAAAAAATTAATTTAAAAAATTTAATTAAATATTTTAAAATGTAAATAAAAAATGTCAAGGTCAAATAATAATTATATTTTTTTAGTGGACATGTCAGTTTGAAAAATTATTATTTTTTGACTTTTAAATTTTGTTGTTTTATTGTCAGTTATAAATGTATAAACAACTGAAAATAGTAAAAATATTAAAAATAATATGTATTTAAAACACTATAATTTAAAACATTCGAAACATTAAAAATTAAAGTGTTTTGTTTCTTTGCAAAACTTCACCGAGAACAGTTTAAACAGTGCTCGCCTTCTTCTTCATGTCCTGGAACTTATAGTAGGGAGTGAGGATGGGTTTCCATACCTCGGTGAATTGTCATATTTCATTTTGAGTTTGTATCAACTTCCAAAATGTTATCCTTTGCACTATTAATGTGATGAAATATCCGTGAACTTTTTTTTAATTGTGGAATTCCCTAGGGACAATCATATCCTTTTCATCAATTTCTTCATTTACATCAAGGACTTCATCTTTGCTAGGTTCCACGTATTTTGTTTCTCCAATGACAGCAGTGTTAACTTTAGCTTTTTCTTCTATAATTTCATTTATATTCCACTCAAATTACTTCCAGTGATGCAGTTTTCATGACTTTGTTGCACTTTGATTTGAGGGGGACGATTTCCTCTCTTAATTATCAATTTTTATCAATAGTCACATAAATTTATCACTGGGATACAAGGAGATAACATAACTATTTTCTTTTTGTCTCAGCATGAACCATATAACAGATGTCCAGTGACCAATCATCAACAGACTTTGAAAAAAGTGGCATGATTGGTCACTGATCATGTTGCACATGATATTTACATAGTGATTTGTGGATTGCAGAGCTGGTAGTGAAGATTGTATTTCATAAAATTACTCACAGTTAATACTTGGAATTTGAGCTGTGTTCTTGGGACACTAGTACTTAACTAAACTATAGCAAAATCTGTACATATTGGAACCATACATGAGAACCGTTTGTACATACTGTTTCTACTTGATGAAATGCTGCTGCACATCACATATTTATGGAATTCTGGATCAGATAATACCCAATTCATCAAGAACAGTATAGTTTACAGAATTTTAGATCCCAGCCAGGGCCAAATGTCAAGCCAAAGTCTGTTTCTGAAAGTAGAAGAGTTATTTGCAGAAGATTCACAATTTTGTTCAAAACCCT
Source organism: Pteropus medius (assembly GCF_902729225.1). Classification (NCBI taxonomy): domain Eukaryota; kingdom Metazoa; phylum Chordata; class Mammalia; order Chiroptera; family Pteropodidae; genus Pteropus; species Pteropus medius. The sequence goes on from NW_024351730.1 coordinate 17,729,243, forward strand.
AGAGCTCTGAGATACTGAGACTTGTCAGAGGCTCTATACAAATCCCCCAAATCTTTCAATTTGCTTTCTCTTCTAAACTCCACAGGCTGGTATTGTTTCCATATGATGACAATTTTAGTTCTGAATTTCATGATTTTATATTTTGAGAGAAGAGTCAATTTCCTTGACTCCCATTTTTTTTAAAGTCTCATGATTTTGACATAGTGACATTTATAAGAAGAAAATCTTGTCACATAACTATTCTGCTTAAAATCTGTCAATATTTCTTTAAAACTTGAGGACAAAGTCAAAACTCCTTAGCATAGATGGTTTTTATGATATGGTTGCCATTTAATTTTCAGCCTTTCCTCTTAGACTCTATAATCCATTGTGGGTACCTAAAGAAACTGACTTTTTTACTTCTATTCTTTCCTCATGGTTCTCTCTGCTTAAATCTTCAGCTTTTCCTGAACAACTGTTGTTGAACAAAATATCCTAATAATAAATATTTGGGCATGTTTTCCATCATCTATCTAGTTGAAATAATTTTTATCTTCTGATTTTTAGGTTGTCACTAAAAGTTCATGACAGTATGTTGTGCTTTATTTCTATTGTATCTTTCACTGCTCTTTCATAACAAAAAATATATTTGTTTTCTGTACCTAGGGCTTAACAACAAAACACATTGTTTTTAAATCTCTTTTTTTCCCATCGTCTGTAAAAATATTTTCTTAGTCTTTTCTTTTGTCTTCAGTTACCGATATTCATCATTCTAAGTTTTTGGATCTTTGCTTGTGTTCATCTTATCGCATTGGTTTTGCTCCATTTCCAACCAAAGCTCTCCCACTGTTATGGATTTATATATTCTTCTTTAGTTATATTATTTAATCTCCATGATTTTAAATACTATCTTTGAACTGATGATATCTAAATCTCTATCTTCACTCTAAATACTTTCAGATATCTTAGGTTGCATTCACTGCTATTTATTTGAAATCTTTATTTTAATGTTCCAAAATATTCATGACAGATGAAAATAAATACCTCTGTTCCCAACATGTATTTTTCCTCTGAATATTTTAAGTAATACCATCATTATCCATTCAATTTTTAGCTTCATTCATTCTTTTTCTCAAATACTTAAATAAATTCTATTCATGACAAAAAAAAAAAGAGTATATTCTATTTCCTCTGCAGCATGCTAAATTATAAGAAGAATTGAAAATACAAAACTATTTGTCTTTAAGGAGTCAGATGAGTGGTGGAGAAAGTGATGTAATAAAGAAATATTTTTCTGTGAAAGCAATTCTTTATTGTTGGGGACCAAGTAGCCATCAACATCTTTGGAAAAGTGATACAACTTGAATGTTGAGTTTCCCAAGGGATGGAACAGCATATGCAAAAATAAAGAGCTTTGTAAAGAACATTTTACATTGCCTGATCTTCCTAAATCCACAGATGTCTAAATCCTTTCAAATGTACCTCTGAAATTTTAGTGAAATTTATTATCTGCATTCTATAAGGACCACAGGATCTGTGTATCAGTTATATTATCTTATCTCCAAACTTTTGTTTTTTTTCTTTCCTCTCCTCTATCCTAAGTATTTATAGCAATAGCTTAAGAAGAAATCAGGTTATAGCACTTTATTGTACAAAAATAACCATTAGCTACCATTTTCTACAAGATAAATGCAAATCATTTACCTTATATGCATGTTATATCCAGCATCATATTCTTTTCTTATATCCCCACCAAAACGTATTCAAAAGCAGGAATCCATGGTCTCAATGAAAAGTGCATGAGCTTAATAATAAATTAAGCTTAACAAAACCACTTAATGAGTAACTAATAAACTGTTCACTATATGACTTTGGAGATGCACATCTAGCTCTATGAAATCTTTCTCTCTCTCTCTCTCTTTCTCTCTCTCCTTCCCTCCCTTCCTCTCTCTCTCTGTCTCATTCATCTATCTATCCAATTGGTTTATTCTATCTCATAATCGTTTTTTCTTTAAGATGTTTCTAGTCTTAATGGAAATTTACATTTATCCTTTATGAATTAATTGAATTCTTATGACCTATGAGAGTATATTCATTCAAGAAACCATAATTGACTGTTTTCTTATTTTCTTGAGACAGTTAACCATACTTTCCTCTATATAGTATTTTGCTATAAGTGTAATGGCTGTCATCACATTGTATTACAATTGTGTTTACTTATCGTTTTTGTACATTAATTTAGCTCTTTGGGGAAAGATCTCTCTAACTTAGAGTAATGCCTGGTTCATTGTTTATGTTCAATAAATATTTATGGACTAAGCAAATAAATCTTTGCTCTTAGGAATCAATAATACATTTTCCCATAAAAACTCAACTTTTTTTTAACATATAGCATCTGACTTACTAAAAGTTAAACACACTTTACAACATATGCCAAGAAAGAATTGCCTTAAGAAGATGGACTAATAACCCAACTAGGGAGTACTATCTAAAATATTTGCCACTTCTGATATACATTTTTTTTGACATTTATAATTGGCAAATAGGAAAGCGATATATAAGACACATTAAAACAAAACAATAAAAACAAAATGAAGCTCTAGAGCTACGAGTTTTCAAATTTGCCCTTGGTTGTAATAGTTCTAGTAGTTTGGAAGAAGGAATGATTCTTTCTGCATTCTCACAAAGAGCTAGAGTGGTCAGGAGATTCTGTAAATGCTATCTTATCGCTTTGAGTTGTAGATGAAAAGTGGATGCCTGGTTACAGACAGAGTAGGTCCTTATCCCATAACTGTTTCTTCTTCCTGGGGGTAGAGCCTTCATCATTTGTGTTGTGAGAACATTTGGAGGAGTACTATGAAAGTTCTGGTATGTTACACAGAAACTGCTATTGTCTACTCACCCAGTCATACCACGGACTTTTCCTTTCACATGGTTGTATTGAAGACAAATTCTTTAGATTGTCTGAATTCTTATCTGTAACTATTTTCCTGTTAGCAATCTTCACAAGCTGCTTCAACTGAGCAAGGACCTCAATGTGAGAACAATCACAGGGACATTTTCCTTGAAGACTTTCATTCTCTAATATTTCTCTTGACATCTTAAGTCATTTCTCTACAGAACCATCAATCTACACAAGTGCAGATTTCCATGCCCGCAATGCTGATTTAACCAGGGCAGAGTAACTGCCGATATTAGATATGTTTTATTTCTTTTTATTTTAATTAAAAATTCTATATATTACTTATTATTTCAATCAAATTTCTTAGAATAATATACTTTGACAGTTAATTTACAAGAAACAAGAACACTGAATTAAGTTGTACTCTATTATATATCAACCAGCTCAGAAATAAATCAACACTAATTAACATCTTATCAGATTGATTCCAAATAGAATATTACTTTATATTCATATAGGAAGAGCCATTCATCCTTACATTTAGTAACTTTTTTGAGCATAAGTTTGTTAATTTACAGCTTCGAAAGTAGTTCCATGAGTGATTGTATAGTAGAATATTCATTTTAGCAGAATAAACTGTCACCGATTTAATCAGGCAACTGACTTGAATGACATCTTCAGTGACTATTTGCTTTTTGATAAGCTGATTAAATCAGTGAAAATTCTATGAACATAGTCTATGAACATGAATGAAAAGAATGTAATTATTAAGAGAAAGTAACACATTTACTTCTATAAGCATTAATACATTTTGATATATTTATCCATTTTTATTAGCAATAAAATTCTTAATCAGACTGTGATGAGGATATTGAATTGTCAGTTAAGAGTAGAAAAAGAGTAATAGAAAATAACAGCAAAGCTATCACAGTTATCCGGTTATTTGAAAATAGACAAAAGTTGAATTGTTTTCCACAGATAATGTGTCATTTCTTGTCTCATTAGTTCATTCTATTTATTTTAGTCAATGCCTAATTCAAAAATATTTCATGAGTACATAGTGCTTGCAAGTATTCTCTTGTGTATTATGGGGTATGCAATTATTAATAGAAAATACGAAGCTATTTAGAAGAACCTCCATTTTGGAGGATATATAAGTGATAATATTATTATATCCTATAAACTAAGGAAATAATTTTTTGCATTGGGAATTGGGAGATGACCCTTCTCTTCCATTACTTTTCTAAACTTCAAAGACACAAGGACAAAAATGTGCTAATTATTCTCTGGAGTCATAAACATATGTTCTCAGTATAAAAGTCTAGTCCTAATATGTATCAAGATTTAAGAGCACTTGATACAAATTGTAACATTAGTATATGCAGTGACTCTGTATCTCTCTTATTCCTTATATTTTCCTCTTCCCATCTAGAGGTGTTGCGCTCAGTCCAAATGGACACATGAATGTAGATGAAAATGTATGCGTCTCTGTCTCTGTGTTCATAAAAAGAAGCTACATCTTTTAAAAGTTATTTTTTGTTTAAACATGATCTCTCTCATGCAAGGACTTTGAATGGATTCATAATGCAGTTAACACAATATCTATAAACAGATTTATTCTTAAGTAGACTTTCCTATTTAATTCTTTTTACTTATTGTGCTCTTTCTTCCTTGAATTTCATGGATCATTTTATTTCTACCACTTATGTGGCATTCAATATTCTGTACAGTACCTTATAATTAAATAAATAAAAGTTATTAGCTATGTGTTTGATAGAAACATATTTGAGTGATATTCCTAGGTCTTAAGCATCTCAGATACTGACAACCAAGTTTCTAGACACTTAAGGTATATTTCTAGCACTGAGTTAAATTCGTTGATTGTTATTTTTTTTTAAATCACTATTGTTGATTGGAGTCTTGGCCCCAAACTTCTATGTAATCTCATTCTTGGTGAATTTAGTTGCCGTGTGGAATATTCTTGACCCTTAGAATAACACTGATGTAAAACTAAACTGAAATAATATTTCCCATGACTATTCTGTTGAGGACTCATAAAACATTCCAAAGTACCATCCCTTTGCAAAAAAAATTATCAAAGCCAAGCCAGACAGTTACTCCTTTTACTAAGGACCCTAGGCCCAGAACTAGAAAACAATCCTCAGGCCCTCATCAGAGTGAAAATTTTTTCTTTGCAGGTGGAGAAAAAGAAGAGGAAGACATACATTCTTTCTTGAGGTTAGAATGGCATGTCTGCTGTTGCACTTTAAAATTTGAACTTAGGTCAAAAGCATAGCTTTCCCTTGGAAGAAGAGATCACTGTTTTTATAATTAAACATGAGATCAATAGGATGGGCAGCTGAGAACCCCAAGAATGTATATGATTTTCTTTTAGATGCCTAAAAACATCTCAAATTTATCAGGGCATTAAAAAATTAAGTATGCCCCAAGGACTCATTAAGTATTTGGCCAAGAATATACACTGTGGTCCAATTTTCTTCTCAAATTATTCATAGTTATAGCAAAATTTGCCAGATGTTGCCATGTGCATCTTAATATAAATTGGTTTATAATATGCAGTTTAAATATTATAAAGTATGCAAAATTTGTCTTACTTATATTAAATTTTAACAATAACAAGACAACTTCATGGTTTTTTTTTCTTTTTAGAGAAAATAAAATCCCTAGATTAAAAACAAATGTATTCACTTTTTAAAATTTCTTCTTTTTCTGCTGATCCTGGCCAGATTCCTTATTAGAGGACTAATTCTAAACACACTTTTTGAGTTACATACATTTTTGATCCCCAAGACTGCCAAAGGAAATTACAGATCATTTAATCTACATAAATATTGATGCTAAACTTCTAAACAAATATTGCCGCTCCAAGAATATAAAATTGCACTAACATTATACAATAAATCAAGATAATTTACTACATTAACAAAATAACAGAAAATTCATATAACTATCTTAAATGATGCAAGAAAATAAATTAATAAAAATTAACACTTTTTATAATAAAAAATATTAGCAAAGTAGGAATAGGAGAGAACTTTCTTAACCTAGTAAAAGATAACTAACAACAACGACAAGAGCAAAACAAATGCCACAACAAACATCAAGAGTTGGAAGATTTTTCTCTGAAATTAGGCTTTTCTGCTATCTGGATTTTGCTATCATCACACATATTCAACATTTGATCATCATTTCCAACAAGCATAATAAGGTGACATACATAAATAAATTGTATATATATTAGAAAGGAAGAAAAAATTGCGATTGTTCAAAATTGACATGCTTTTTGTATGCAGAAAACCCATAAGAGAATACAGATTAATGACTGTAACTAGTAAGTGAATTAGCAAATTTCCTAGAAAAAAAAAACAATTATATTTTATAAACAAATAGAATTTGAAATTCATAAAAAATACACAACTTAAAATATCACAAAAATTTAACTGAAAAAAAACTAACAAAAATTTCGATGTATTTACATACACAAATACAAATCAATATAGAGACAATTTCCAGGTGAACCCCCCAAAAATGAAGGTCTATGTCATGTTTTTTGATTGAAAGACTAGATATTGTAACTGTGTTAGTTCTGCTCAAGTTTTCTGAATATGTGATGCAACTCCAATCAATACCCTAACAGATTATTTTGGTGAAAATTAAAATTAAAATTTCTTAAATTTATATGGCAATGCAGAGGTCAAAGATTAATCAAGATAATCTTGGAGAACATTATTTGGAGAACTTATATTAATGGATACCAAGACTTAGAATTAGCTACGTGAGTTTTAATATATTATTTCATTTTATCTCCATTTTTGGATTACTGTTTATACCTGTAATCCCTAAGATTTAAACTATAAATCTTAATTACATCTTACCTTCAAATAATATTGCAGTATACTTCTTTATGCTTACTATAGGGACCTTACAACCTTGTACTCCCAGTCCTTTCCTCATATTTTGTTCCATTGTTGTCATACAGTTTACAGTTACAGTTGTTATAAATGCTACAATATATTATTAATATTTTTGTTTATACACTAATTTTTAAAGCAATTGAAATAAGAAATAAGTTTTTAAAATATTTTTTCTTTATTTTCACCTTTTCTGGAGATCTTAATTTCTTTTTGAACACCTAGGCTTCTCTCTGGTATATTTTCCTTCTGCTCAAAGACATTTCTTTAAGATTTATTGCAGGGCTTATCTATGGGAAATGGATTCTCTCAGGTTTTTTGGTCTCAAAAAATATTTTCATCACCTTAATTTTTGAAAGATAATTTTGCTGATAGTTTTTAATTTTCTCTGGTATTTTAAAGATGTCATCTTGTTGTCTTCTGTCTTCACCTCTATCTTGGGGACAATAAGTTTTGCTGTCCCTCTACAATACCAGATAACTTTTCTTCCACAGGGGCGATGGTTTTGGGCAAGGGCTCATCACTTACTTGAATCGGTGACTCCATTCCTTCTCCAGAATGGCTTACCAAGGGAAGCCTTCTTCAGTGTCCTGCCTGTACCCATTCTCTTTCACAACTTTAGCTGAGGCATGTGTATCTCCTGTGCACTGAGACAGGTCAATCAGAGTTCAGGCCCTGGCCACTCATTGGAGGGTCCTAAGTTTCATGATACTTTGTTGCCCTGTGATCTCAGCCCTGTTTGATGACTTCAGAGATCTTTTTCTTATTGTTAAGTTTGGAGTGATGCTTTTTCTAGCAATCTACACTCCATGCAAAAAGGGTATCTTTCAGTCAATTTCATGTTTCTCAGAATACAAAGATCTTAGAGGGTTTTATCTCTGAATGCTTTACCTTCTTCCTAGTTTATTGCTGTTATTTTCCAGTTTGTTGAATCTATCTTTTTGAGTTCACAAGTCAGAGATTTCTATTATTTCTATGTGTGATTTTTTAAAAAAAAAATTAGATTCCCTGAAAAGAAAGTTTTCCATTTTGTTTGCTTACTATTTTTTTTCTTACATACCAGATCATCTTTTTGGTGTCATTAAAGCATGTTTAGGGTATGTATTCCTTCTTTTCATGAGTTTGTTGATGGTAAATCAAATTTTTTATTTATGAAAAAAATTAAATTTTTTATTTATGAAAATTTTTCAGACCAAATTTTTTATTTATGAAAAAAATTAAAATTTTATTTATTTATAGTTTTTGAGATATAGCTTCACTAGCACACAATTCAAGATTTACAGTTATATTAAAGATATTCAAGTATATTAAAGATATTCATTACACTGATTTCTGGCTTTCATGTGGCATCAAGAAGTTAGATGTCAGTCCAAATATTTTTATTTGTAAGCAGTCTTTTACTTCTAACTCTACGTATTTCTTCACCTTTTTTTCTTGTGGTTTTACTACTATATAACTAGGTATGATTTTTTTGTATTTATTCTGCTTTATATAAAATCTTACATATAAAAAGTCATACCTTTCATCCATTTTGCAATTGGTCTATTATCTCATTGACTATTGCTTTGATTGTGTTTTAATAATTATAATTTTTAATTTGCCATTCATTTTAGGAATTTGCATATATAAGAGAGAGGAATCTCTTATATAATTTTTATTTTTGTCACAGTTTTGTATTTACAATACATAGGGAGGAATAAAAGCCATGTATCACAAAATAAAGGGACATCTAGGAAGAAGAAAAAATCATACTTCTGTACTTACCCTTGTCAAGATGGTAAGTCACTTTCAAGCTATATTTCCCATATCTAAGGGGATAGAATCCCAGGAGTGAAGATAGATTGAGAGTTTTTTTTCCCTCTGAGACAGTCAGAGAAATACATCCTAAGTTAAACTAAGGAGAAGAGAACTCATTATTCATAGCATAGTGTCATTCACCCTGTAGGCTTTCAACAATATAATTGATGATGATGATGATGTGACAGTCTTTATGTGTACTTCTCTTTAGTCCTTGACATTATAGCTTTCATTATTCTGCCTACATGTAACAAAGTAAACTACAAAGTCAGTCAGTATAAACTAGAATTTCAAGAGGGAAAAAGATATCAGAATTCAAAATAATAATTCTTTCTTCTGTATTCCTCCTTTATTCAAAACCACTTGCATTGACAGCTTTTCTCTTTATTATTCCTTTACAGAAATCATCCCTGATTGCAATGAGCTCTGTCTCCAATTTTTGTGACAGGCATCTGAAAATTATGGCACTAGCATTTACCCTCTTGTTCACATCAAACTGTTCCTTCTGTTCTTGGAATAATTCAGAAGATATGATATTTGAGCAATGCAGGCTTAAAGGACACAGCCAATTTCTATTGATGTCAATGATAGTGACCTCCTATTCTTGAAAGAAAGGCCTGACCCTTTAGACCATCTCTAAAGACAATATGGACACGCTTTAAAGGCAAATGACAAGGAAATGACTCATAGAATTGAGGAATTTCAAAACTTACAAGGACTCTGAGATTTTATTCCAATCCTTTGTTTTATGTATTAGGAAACTAAGTCTGAAAGAAATTCTAATTTGCTCAAAGGAATACATTTATTTAGTTGCTAGAATTTGTATTCTCTGCATCATAATCAATCAGTTAATACATCAATTTACCAACATAACTTTTCTTTAGTACAAATCAGTTTTGTGTGAAGTTGTTCAATACAGAAAATATTATAGAGGTTGATTTTCAAAAGGGGTAGAAATATATGTGATACAGCTTGTTGATGCCAGCAGCCTAATTTGTCCAGTGATGTGTGCACAGCAGCCTGGCACTTTTTTTCACAAATTGACTCCTACTCAAGCATTTCTCTGTGTTTTTCATGGTTCTTTCCCAGGGAAATGTAACAATAGATCACAGGCCTTAGAAAATTGTTTCTTACTCTTGTCAATTTGCCAGCATAGATTTTTGTAGGATTAAAAAAATCCTTGATAAAACAATACATCTTTTTTTTCTTTTGCAACTTCAAGTTTTTCATTTATCACCATTACCTCTATTTCCTCTGTAATCTATGTCTTATAGATAGTAGATTTTTTATAATATATATATATATATAAACAATCAGATAAACTCCTTCACATTAAGAACAAATAGTTCAGAATACTAATCTTAGGTATGTTTGAATTTAAAAGAAAGAATAGATGAAGAAACCTTTTATTTAAATGATAAACCTCCAAATGTTAATGTCAGAAAGCTACAAGGCTAACTTTTCAGTCTAATATAGTCATATGGAGTGGAGGGTTGAATTTTTTGACCTCATCACTACTGAATAATGATCAAATTTCAAAAGTGGTCATTGATTGCACCCTTGAAAATATTACTGTTTTAGCTCTCTGATATATTACTAAAAAGTTAAGGTGGTATACACCTTTTGCTGGAGCAGTTGATAACATAACTGTTGCTCCCTATCACCTTTTAAATTTAGCAGACCGTAATTTAGACTTGACCAAGAGCCAGACACTTTTCCAAATATCTTACAAATATTAACTATGTACTCTTATTTATTTATTTTTTTTTTAAATCGGGAACATTTTATTTATTTATTTTTGATTTATTTTTTAAAATTAAGATTATTAAGGTAACATTGGTTAATACAATTATATAATTTTAAGATGTACATTATAATTTAACATCTATATATTCTACTTGTAAAAAAATCTTTTGAGGTACATCTTATTACTAAGCCCGTCATATAAATGAAGAAACTGAGGTTAAATAACATATCTGGGTCAAATACATGGTTGATGAGAATCACCTATCAATGGATTCTGAAAGCAAATAAGTTCAGAATTTAAATATTAAGGTAACTTTATGAAGAAAGAATAAAAAACATACTCATCATAATTTGTAAAAGAGATAAACTATTTCAATACATAATCCTTGATGGTTTTGTTATTCATTATACAGAAAACATAGAGTGAAAAGTGGAATGATTGGAGTATATCAGATTTGGTGGGATATTCTCTTTCCCTGGATACTTCAGGAACACAGAAATAGACTTCATCTGATACAGGAGTTTTACTAAAGTTTTGTTACACAACTCTTCAATATACAAAGGTCTCATCACCTAAAGAATTTACATATTTATTATTCTCTCATAATACAAGAGGACATAAAGTCCAATATCTATTGATCCTTTTTGAGGAATGAGATCACTCATTTTCTGAACTCGAATCACCTAGTTTCTTTCATAGTCACACTGACTAGCTTGTGCCATGTAATTTATTTTTTTAAAGAATAAAACTCTGCTATATCAAGTTGTCTATACTTTAAAATTTGAAAATTATAAAATAACAAAATAAAATAAAGACAACTGATTAGGTAGGATGCTACTATTGGAATTACCCAGACCTATCTTCTAGTTATAGACAAGTTATTTCACAAACTACTTCAGCCTTTTAAAAATATATGTGAATATATGTAACATATATATATAACATATATAACATAAATATATGTTAATTTATCTTACCAAAAATTTTTAATTTCATATGTTTTTGTCTCTGTTGTCAATGTCAATCATTTAAGAGGTTAATTAAGGGTGCAATCAATGACCACTTTTGAAATTTGATATTTTAAGAAATCATTTAAGAGGTTAATTATATTACATAAGCAACGTTTCTATCAGTTGGAAAGAGATGACATTGACATTTGGCAGTAGTTATATTCTTGACATATAGAGATAAAATAATTTTAAATCAAACTACTTAAATATTTTATTTCATCATCAATGTATACACTCTTTGCTTACATTTTAGCATGATTTATTTTGACTGGTTATTAAGATTCTTTTCATTTAAAAACTGCTGAAAATAGTTAAGGATCTATAAAATAGACTTCTGATTTCAATAAGGATATTCTTATGTGCTTTTTAACTGAATCACTTGGTGTTTACCTTTCTACTATGGATAAACGACACAATTTGATTTTTTACATAATAGAGGTTATTAAATATTTATTGAATATTCCTCTAACAAAGGAGATGCGAAAGATAAATGGGCTGCTATGTGGTATATAAAACTTGTTTGTCATTGTCACTAAGGTTGAAGTACAAAAAAAGTAGCAGAAAATTATATATATACATATATATAAACCTATGACAAAGATTAAATAGATATTAAGAATTTTTCAGAAATGCTTAAGATTATTCTTTCTTTTTCTCTGTATGTGTGTATATTTCTCTCTTAATGTATCTAATATATATATAGAGAGAGAGTCTGAGTTTCTGCCCCTTCTAAGACTCTTCACACCCAAAGTGACCACTCTCCTGAATTTGCATATATTTTTGTGTCTTTATATACCAAAAAATATATTTGTGTGTATTTATATATCTAAAAATTTTGTTCTATTGTTTTATGTGGGTTTTTAAAAAATTATATATATGGTATGATATAATACATAAATAGATTTACAACCTTCCTATATTTACTCAACGTTATGATTTTGAGATTTATCCACAGTGCTTCCTGCAGTCTTGTCTATTCAATGTAATTCTTTATACATAAAATTCTATTTTATTATTAAATTACATTTTGCAATTTTCTATTCTGAAAAACATAACATTTTTTTTCTAGGTTATTTTCTTTAAACTAACAAGTTTACTGTACTTAACCTCTTCAATCTTTACATGTCTACTTGATGGGTTATATTATACATAGGATACGCAGGGTCATAATTTGGAAGGAAAAAAAGAATAGGTTTTGTAGAAAATGCCATCAAGAGTAAAGAGTAATAAATCCTCCTAGGATATAAAATATAATTATATATGTATATGTAAATTTATATATATGTATATATATAATTATGCAATAGGATTTCTCCTTCCCTTTCTCTCTCCCTTCCTCCCTTTCTGCCATCCTGCCTTTCTTCCACAAATATTTGAGAGCCTATTGTGTGTCAGGCACTATTCTAGGCACTCAGTATATATAAGTCAACAACTCAAAGATCCCCGACCACTTGGGCCGAAATCTATCATTAATCTAGGAGTTTCATATCTTCTTGGGTCTACTGAGACATTAAAATTCTTATATTTTTGCCTTCCTGCACTATTGGTCACTATAAATATACAATAATTTTACACTTTTAAGAGGACTTTTTTTTTTAGATAACAAAAACATAAAATTTTGAAATGCCTTGAAACATAAAGCTATGCAATAGTGGCTAGTGCATAGCAAAGAGGGCATTATGGGTAGAGAAAATGGCAAAGTCAGAATGGCAGATGTGGTTAAATGCATGTTGTGTCCTGAAAATTGCAAGTACTGCATGTTCGCTGAAGCACAGGGAGTATGTGTCAGGTTCTAATAGAGACAAGTCTGCAAAAACAGATCAGGCCATATCATAGACTTTTCTTTGATGATCGATTTTGAGTTAATATTTTTTCTTTTAAGTAGATTAAAGATTTCTATAATTACTGTTGTTTAAACTTCCATGTTTCTCATTCCACAAAGGGTGAAAAAAAAAAAAAGGAAACCAGAATACATTAATTGTCATTTTGTTTTTATTGTTCAAATTATATTAGGCCCAACATATCCTTTTTTTTTTCCAAGTCGTTGCTGACTCTTTAAATCAGGTTGGGTGAATAAGTGCTTATTTTCACATTGCCTAGGCTGAACACAAAAGAAATAATCTCAGCTATAATAACTGCAGAGTATTAATGACTCATTATTGTCATTGATATGATTTGTGCAATATTAACAGATGAGGAAGATATTTCTTAAAAGTGATTGAACTAGAGGTCCATCTTACTAGAGATAACATTGTATTTGAAGTTTATTTAACTGAGCATTTTAGGAAAAAACAATTCGAAATATCTCTGAACAAAACCTACAAAGTGTGTTAGTTTGCTAAGGATCTGTCATAACTCACATTCTGATATTCAGGCAGCAGGCTACCTCATCACTTACGATTGTGCTTCCACTTTCTGTGGACACCATTAAAATTTCTAGAGATGTTTGTAGTAGAAAGGATTACTGGCAGTGGCAAATGATGTTGACATAGGAAAGATGCACATAATAAACAAGGTGAATGGTTAATTTAAGAATGGTTCAAACTACTAATGAATGGTAAGAAGGAGTCACAAATTTGAAACATAATATATAAGCTAAGGTGAAACAATCTCAACTCATAATTCAATAATTTCACAGAAATTATTAATAATTTTGATCTAATAAACTCCCTGTATTTGTGTGTGTGTCTGTGTGTTTATTTCGTTTGTTTTGTGTATTTTGATTTTTTCATTAGTTTTCTGTTTTACATAAAAGATCCTGGTACACCTTTCTCTACCATTCAAAAGTAGCTTTATATAGAAGCTTCTCAGGGAAATTTTGTCTCTCTCAAACAAATAATTTTAATAACCTAATTAGATTGTCTGAGTGCTTCACTTTTACAATGATAAACAATATACAAACATCTGACTGTCACCTGAACACTCAGCATAGCCAAATTTGCATTTGAATAGTTGCCAGAATGTATTTTTTGCTTTTGGATCCACTGCATCATGCATTCTTTTAGTCTTTTGTAAAAGAAAAATCTGCAGCAAAATTGCAGAAAGCTTTGTTAATTCATTTTTTAATGAATAATGTCCTTTGGCATTCTCTTTGATAGTCATAGTTTGCTGGAATTAATAGGATACACTTCTCTTTTTGGATTACTACAGTCCTTTTCAAGCTCGAATGTGCCTTTGGGGTAAAATAGAGAGTTATCCATTTGTACACAGGAGGGAAAGTGCTTGGATGAATACCAAAATAGAACTATTGGGGTGCATAACAAATTTGCTTAGCAGAGATTGAGGGCTAAATGAGTTTGCCCATGGAATAATATTTTAATAGGATGTGTAGATCAAGGTTATGCCTTCACATACAATGTGAATTAAATAATTCAGGTGGTTTCCCAGACAATATAACAAATAGTAATTTCCAAACTATGTTTTTCTTTGTTATTTGTATATTTTTATGGGCCAGAGTTTAAGTCATTTTAATAAGTATTCATTGAGTGGCTACAAAGGTCCAGTTATTATGCAAAAAAACTGAGGATATAGGCAAATATTAAATGTAATTGCAAATTTTAAGATTTATATCATATCAGAGGAGACAGATATCTAGCTAACTTTGATGTAACGCGATAGGTGGCATAAAGGAGATATAACAAGTACAATCATAACTAAATGGAAAGACCAATTTATTCTGCAAGGAGGGACATCAGGACAGATTTTACAAAAGATGAAATATTTGAATTGAGAATTGAAACACTAGTTGATTTGTGGCAGGTACAAAGGAATGCCAGAGCATTTCAACAGGGGGAGCACTATAGGCAAAATTACTGGGTCAAGAGAAATCTTTGAGTAATGGTAAGGATGAAGATAAAGTAGTCTGGAGTGGTACTTGGAAATGGAAAAAGACGAAGTTGGGAAAATAAGATGTTAAGATTAGTTTCTACTTAAATTTGCCTTTGTAGAAATAGCCAACACCAGGATCTGACAATCTGGGGCCCAGGATGATTCCTGGAACAATTTATGTGTGTTCATCAATTGTTTTTCTGCAACAGCTGTCATTGAATATAAATGAATATTTTGAGAATTTTGAATCAGAACATGGTTTAAAATTAGCTCCTGATCCTGGTATTTCCTTTCTGCATTATTAGCTGTGGTATATCCCAAGAGTAACAACATAAGCAAAAAAGATGAAAATTATGTAAATTTAATAGGGCTTGTAGGAGTACAGGTAAAGATTTCAGTCCTATCAAAATGTTTAAACAAGGACAATGGATTCCATAGTCAATTAAGTTTGAGAGATTAAATAATAAATTACATTTTATAAGTCACATTCAGAATGCGATTTTGAAACTCCTGAAATAGACAATCTTATTTAAGTTTGTTAAACTCACTTATTTGAGCAAAAACCTATATTTTAACATAAAAAAATTTATTAACATTTTATGGAACTAATTTATCAAAAGACATACTTTTTGGAGCATATAAGATTCCATAAATATTTCAGAAGTGAAAGGCATTAGGTTAAGTAATGGCAGGTATCAGAGATTCACTATTTACAAAGCACATATGTGAACTATGAGCCAGTCTTTTGGGAGTTTGTTTGTTTGTTTGTTTGTTTTTCTCAAATTTAATCTTTGTTTGTTCAGTGCTGGGCTCTGTATAACAGGCCGCTGACCATATAGACTATATTTTTTCACATTGCTGTGGCAGCAGACTTGTAGTTGAGTTGAACCAATAGGAAGCAGTGGTGAGAAATTAGAGAGTGGAACTAAAGGAAAAGCCAAGGTATGTCTCCTCCTTTCTCTGGCAGTTCCTATATCCCCACTTGGCTCCAGCTCTGACTAAACAAGATATAAGTGGTTCTAGCAGCCTTTGGCACAGCCATTCCCTAGGTGCCAGTGTCACCACCTCCTCACTTTATAATACATTTAGAATGTGTAGTTTCTTCTGCTGTTGCTAAGACTTTACTGCAATTTCCAGTTTGACTTCACAGCTCTTTCATTAGCAGTGTGACAAGTCATTTCAAAAAATTTGAGAGAAGTTTCTGTTTCTCTGTGTGGACCCTGACTGATACAACACTGTAAAAATTCTTCACAGACATTAGATTTGTACATTACTTTAAGAGGTCATGATTATTTTCCTTTTCTTACAAATTGAAAAAAAAAATTAGTATACAGAGTCTGTATTTCTACTAACTCTAAAACCAAGGCTAGTCCATACTACAAAAAATGCCATTTGCAAAACCCATCTCTACAAAAGTAATGAGAAGAAGACTATGAATAAAAGAATATGAAAGAGTGCTTGAACTCCCAGCTGATTTGTCATTTTCCTCATTACCAAGGTGCATAGTGAATGTCATTCCAAGTCATGTTTGAGAATTGCCCTTAAAATTTTCTACAACATTCCTGCCTCCAACCTAGAATTAAGAATGGTAGGACATTTTCTCTTATAAATCCAGGTTTTGGGCGCTAATCCTATCTTAAACTTTGCTGAAAGCTACTTGAAGCTGCTATATGCAAACATATTTTAAAACTGATATCAATCTGACAGATTAGCATATAGCCCAATCTTTCTCTTTATGTGTCTAAGTCTATGATAAGAAACCAAGCTATTTTTAGTGTTGTATGTATATCTTCTAGTCTGTTAGCAGAGCACTCATCATTTAGTGCTAATTATATTGAGGTGATATTAAGTGGTCCCTGTCTCCTTTTGGAAATGGAATATTTTTTTTCTCTTTTATTCTAGATAAAAATTTCAAAATGTTAGGAAATACTGAGGAAGGAGTACTACATTTTGTTTGTATTTAAGTATTTTATACAGTGTTCTCTTTCATTGAGTTTTCCCACCCACCACTAAATGACATCATTAAAACATCAAATCACTTTTTTAAAATAAGAGACAATATTCTTAGAAAGAAGGACTTAATAGGAAGAATATCTTCAGCACTTAATGTCAAGTCTCTAATTCTCTCTCTCACTTTGTGTCTAATAATAGTGACACTATATTTTCTCTTTTAGTTTAACAATTTAATAACAATGGTGGTATATATGTTATTTCTTTTCGTAAATAAACAGATAAAATACTTTTAATTGACATTGATTCTCCAAACAATGACTTCAAGGATATATTTTCAACAGGAGACATTCACTGGAAATATAGTGGTGTTTTAGATAGCTGATTTTTCTGCAAGCTTTGATAGACTTTTTCTTTTTAACATATTTTCGAGGAACAGTAAACTTTGAAAACCATGTCAGAAACCACTAAATTTTGTTCATAAGTTTCTTAAGCATTCAACAAGGTGATATTTTATAAGATGAAAGCCCTATAATTTGGGGGTAACAATTAGTTTTCTCAACATTTACTGTACCCCAAACTCGCTTAGGACAAGAAGAAGATGCACACATGAGATTAATCAACTATAAAGCAAAAGTTGTTAAAAATGCACAAGTATCATTCAGATTTCAGCTAAGGCAGCTCCAAACATTGGCAAGGAATGGAGGACAGAAAAAGAGTATCTAGTTGAAATTTGAAAAAGGAAAATGTGTCTAAATTTGATATAATTTAAACACTGATTGAACTACCCTTCAAATATTCATGTCAATAGAAGGTCATATGCAAAACTGAAAACACAGAATGAGAAGCAAGTAAGCCGTATGGTTGTGCAGAACCAGTCAAGCAATATTATTCTTGGGTTTCTAATGACATGTATCCTAAGTTCAAGAAAGTCTCCTTTCAAAGCTTTAAAATTATTATTTTTTTAATGTGTATACACATATGTTTATGCTTTACAAATGACAGGGATGAATTGAAATTCCATAAACTACTTTGGTCTTTAGGGAGATATTAGAAAATATCTAATAGAGCTAATTAATTAACTCTACATATATTTTTGTGTGTATAGTTTGTGTATACATATGTTCTTTAAGATTATGCCTACATAGTACATCTCAGGCAATAATTTATTCAATATAATGAAATAGAAATAAAAGTGATTCTCAGCAGCCATCTCCTATTCAGCATCACGGCTGCCCTCAAACACCTTGCGAAACCCAAGATAGTAAAAAAGAGGACCAAAAAGTTCATCCAGCACCAGTCAGACTGATATGGCAAAATCAAGTGTAACTGGTGGAAACTCAGAGGCATTGACAAAAGGGTGCGCAGAAGATTCAAGGGCCAGATCTTGATGCCCACCACTCCCATAGGAGTAACTAGGAAACAAAGCACATGCAGTGAAGAAAATGAATAGGAAGCTTGTGTGCATATTGTATTTGTGATAATAAAGCCATAAATTCTGAAAAAAACAACAAAAAAGCTATTCTTCAATTAGAGAGAAATCTAATGTTCAGTACTAGTTAATACAAAGACTTCAAGTGACCTAGCTAAGTTCATGCTCGAACTCTAGAAATTACTATAGTATACGTTACTTTTTCCTTTTTTATTTGTAATTTAAGTATATTGGTTTACAATGTTATATTAGTTTTAGGTGTACAATGCACTGACTCAACATTTATGTACTTTGCAATGTGATGACCTCACTAAGTCCAGTCATCATCGCTCACTGTGTAAACTTATCATAATGTTATTGACAATATTCCCCTTCACCAGAAGTGGAATTGCTAAGTCATATGGTAGATCTATTTTGAGTTTCTTGAGGAATCTCCATACTGTTTTCCATAGTGGTGGTATCAATTTGCAGTCCCACCAATAGTGCATAAGAGTTCCCTTTTCTCCTCATCCTTGTCAACAGTTGTTATTTGTTGACTTTTTGGTAATAGTCATTCTGACTCTTGTAAGGTGGTATTTCATTGTGGTTTTGATCTGCATTTCCCTGATGGTTAGTAATGTTGAGCATCTTTTCATATGTTTGCTGGCCATCTGCATCTCCTACTTTGGATATATGGTTTACGTTCCTTAAACATGTTTCCATTTTTTGAGATCATCTAAAATAGTTTCCTCATAATGCCATTAAAACATTAAAGAAAGTAATATGAGTTACAGAGCTCAAAAGACCATAAAAAGTGGTAGTTAATTTTTAATTCTTTTTATTCAAATTCTGCCGAGTCAATGCAAGTTTTTCAATATACTGACACGTGATCTTTTTAACAGTTCAAAATTCTTACATATTGCTGAATTACAAGTAAAATATACTAATATTCATTTAGAAACCATATTTAATCTAAAAGCAATAATTATATAGCAATTTATTTCTAGACCCTTACTTTCAAAGTAGTGTTCATTTACTAATAAATATTTAATAATAAATGTGTTCTTGATATTGGTGTGGAAGTGAGTTTTTATTTTAAATAAATTGCAAAGTCATTTCAGATGGCTCTTATACTTACTTCTTTGGAGGTATAGATTTTACACATTTGTGTGAAAACAGCCTAGAAAAAAAGTGTTGGTAAGGATAGTGTAATTTGTGAGAAAGATTTTATTAAAGTAAAACAGCTATACTCTATTGGGTTTGCAAGATCTCCTCCAAACTTAAATGAAGCTGGCTATAATCTTGAATATACTCTAAAACTAATAAACAGAAGTGGAAAATTCCAAGGGATTATGGAGAATCAAATAATATCTTTCAAATGTGGTAATAACTAAAATGAGAACACTCTATGTAGTAATAATGAAAGTTATCTTTTAGAATTCTCAGCCTTCTGATTTGGAAAGCAAGCAGAATAATTATTCCCGTTGGATATAGACATGTTGGCTCAGAGAAGATCTTCACAAATGAACAATAAAAAATAAAGCTGAACTCAGTCAAACCATTCTACATGAAGGATTTAAAAGCAGATTAAATAAATTTGTCAGATTATAGTATCCACACAACACTGTGATAAGCACTAAGCCTGGTTCCAGTTGAAGGGAAAGGAGACCTGAGATGATATAAATCATGATAAGTCCTAAAAGAGCTAAAAAGAAGGCCATATCAAAACCTTTAACCTGTTTGCAATGATGAACCACTCATTATTACATCAGAAAATGGAACGATGAATAGCATTTTAGAAATTAATTATTAGGTCAAGGATTTATTTGAAATTTTGAGATTTTTATTGAAGGCTAAGGAATATTTCTCTTCAAAAATAACTATATGCAGACTGGGAGAGAAGATGGCAGACTAGATAAAAGCAAGGTTTGTCTCCTTCCAGGACTGCATTGAAATTACAACCAAATTATAAAATCATCAACATGGAGAATCACCGGAAACCCAGCTGATAATTACACCTACATCTGATAATATAAAGGAGCCACATCGAAGCTGGTAGGAGGGGCAAAGTCCCTAATCGGGCTGGGCCTGCACCCTTGGGTTGTGGAGGATCATTGGGAGGGAGAGCAAGGCTGTAGAGGCTCCCCTGATGAAGAGAGGGGTCCTGGCCTCTTCTGAGGGCTCCCCAGTCCAGGGTCCCAGCCGAGGGAAGAGGAGATTCCAATAACTCAGGCTGTAGAAACTAGAAGGGATTCTGGCCGCCTAGGTGAGACAGAAGGCAACCGAGCCCCTAGATGTCCCTTTGAAGGATCTGTGCAAAGGTTTTCTGATCTGCAAACACTCACTCAGGACATCGGTGGCGGGTCTGAGGCTCGCCTGGGATTCATTTTGAAAACGTCTCCATTACCTGGAGTCAGAAAGAGGGCTAGAAAGGCAGCCACCATTGTGCCTTAGTCTGGCCCCCTTACAGATTATGCCAGCTTGATTGTGCAGACCCCTCCCACAGAGCCATTAGGAGATGCTGGTCTGAGGAGGATCAGCCTGTCCTGCCTAACCTGCAGACTGCTGGGGACAGTTGTTTATGGTTGGCTGCCAATCCCTGAGCTGAGTGATTCAGAGTGAAGTATTCACAACAGGGCAGCCATTGTTGTGAGCAGCGTTTCTAATCCCAGCAACAGTGATCAGGACTATGAGCCCCATTTCAGAGATAAGGTCAGGCAGATCGCTGCTGCCAACATGAACTTGGGCAGATATTGGACATTGCGGGCCAGTCCCAGATAGCAATTGTTCTTGCTGTGATCTGGGGCATCTGTGGGAACTTACAAGAGTTACCAAATTTCCAGCAAGACCAAGGCTATTTTGATCTGACAGCCACTGTCTTTCTGAGACCCCGCCCCACCCAATATGCAGTCTGCCTGGGGCAAGTATTATTGGTTTGCTGCCAAGCTCAGCTCTGAGTAATTCAGAACCAAGTGTTCATAGCTGGGTGGCCATCATTGTGAGAGACCTTTCCAATCACAGCAAAAGCGGCCAGCCCTGTAAGCTATATTTCAATTCCCAGCGGGTGACCAGTGCTATGAGCCGCATTTTCAACGGAAAACATGGTGGAGTGAGTGATGTCCCCAGGTGTCTCCCCTTGAAACAACAATAAGCTGAACATGTAAAACTCAACAAAAAACACCCAAACTGAACACCAGAACATGAGTGTGGAATCTGCACATTTTTTTTCTTATTTTAAGTTACTTATTATAAGATAATTTACAAATATCTTGCCATCTTTAGTAATTTAAACAACGGACCAATAATTTCTTCTGACTAGGACAGCAATAAACTAAAAACAAAATCAGGTGACTGGACTTTCCTTTCGTGTCTGAGGACGAAACTTGATTTGCATTAATCCAGAGCCGCAGCACCAGAGATGAGTTCGATCAACTCCTTTGTGATGACAGCTTGGCGCAGATACTTTGAGGCATTATATAAAGCAGGGATCCAAGAGGCTTAGACACCACCTACTGGAAACCAAAAGAAAAGTGCACCTGCTTTGCAGCAGACTACAGACAGACTTTTATATAATAAACTTTCTTTCTGGAAAACAGCATAATACACTTCCATTAATGCCCAGGTGGAGAAATAGTACATTAAACACCATAAAAAACCAAGGTGACAAAGCATCTCAGAAAAAAAGAGAAAAATCTCCAGAAAATAAGCTTACAGACATGGAAATATATGACTTAAATGACAGAGAATTTAGGATGGTACTTCTGAAAAAACTCAATGAGATCAAAAACAAATCATATCAATAATTTCAGGAATTGAAAAAACAACTAGATGAGCAGAGCAAGGAGATTGAAACACTCAGAAAGAACCAAAAAGAACTTCTGGAAATGAAGAACACACTGAAAAAGTTGAAAAATGAAATAGCAAGCTTGGGAAATAGAGTTGACCAAATGGAGAAAAGGATCAGTAATATAGAAGACAGAAATCTAGAAATAAATCAGAAGGAAGAAGATGGAGCTGAAGAATGAAAAATAATGAAAGAGAAATTCAAGAACTAGCTGATACCATCAAGAGAGGATATGTAAGAATAATAGGCATTATTGAAGGTGAGGAAAAGGAGCAGGGACTAGAAAGCATTTTCAGACAAATAGTGGATGAGAATTTCTGAAATATAAGGAATAAGCTGGAGCTTGGAATTCAAGAAATCAAAAGAACACCCAATTATCTCAACCCAAAAAGGCCTTCACCAAGACACATTGTGTTAAAGTTATCAAAAATCAATGACAAAGAATTCTCAAAGTAGCCAGGGAGAAGAAAATGGTAACATATAAAGGTAAACACATTAGATTATCATTGGACTTCTCAGCACAAACCTTACAAGCCAGAAAGGAATAGAATCAAATATTTAAACTATTAAGTGAAAGGAGCCTAGAATAATGTATCCAGCTAAGCTCTCCTTTAGATATGAAGGAGAAATTAAGACATTTCCAGACATACAAAAATTGAGGGAATTCTCCAATACAAGGTCTGCACTACAGGAAATACTGAAAGGGGTCAGCTCACCTAAAACAAAATAACAACAACAAAAAATACATAATTAGGAGTAATGTGACTATCAGGCAAATAGAAGCAGAGGAGTGAAACCCTTATTAAGAACAGAGCATTATAATCTTAAATAATAAGAAGAGAATTGCTATAGCAAGATAGTAATGAACGTTCAGCATACATAGGAACAAATTGAGACAACAATGACTGAAAAGAGGAGGATTCAAAGATCCAAATTTGCAAAAGAGAATGGAGATAAGGGACACGCAGAAGAAAACGGGCGACTGTATATATATATATAGCTAACCTTTATGTACTCGTAATGGTAACCACACACCAAAGATTCACAACTGAGGTATATAACATAAAACAAGAAGAACCAGAGGCAAAACCTACAAAAGCCAACCAAAATAAAGAAAACAGAAACACAAGGACAAGGAAGCAATGGAAACACCAAGCTATCAGAAAGCAAAAGATAAAATGTCTATAAGAAGACCTCATATTTCAATAATTACTCCAAATGCAAATGGACTGAACTCACTAATAAAAAGGCACAGAGTTGCAGAATGGATCGAAAAACAAAAACCAACCATATGCTGCCTCCAGGAGATACATCTCAGCTCCAAAGACAAATATAGACTCAAAGTGAAAGGGTGGAAAATGATATTTCAAGCAAATGGCATTCAGAAAAAAACAGGAGTAGCAGTACTAATATCGAATGAAATAGACTTCAAAATAAAAAAGGTAAAGAAAGATACTGAGGGACACTTCATAATGATAAAGAGAATCATGCACCAAGAAGACATAACATTTATTAATATCTATGCTCCCAATCAGGGAGCCTCAAAATATGTAAAGCAATTGCTAATAGATTTATTGGGAGAAACAAAATATTATCATAGTAGGGGATCTAAATATCCCATTGTTGGATATGGACAGATCATCCAAACAAAATCAATAAGGAAATAACATCCTTAAATGACACATTAGACCAACAGGACATAATTGACATTTACAGAGCCTTCTATTCCAAAACAGTTGCCTATACATTCTTCTCTAGAGCACGTGGAACATTCTCAAGAATAGACCACATACTGGGACACAGAAATAGCCTTAACAAATATAAAAGGGTTGAAATCATACCAACCATATTCTCTGATCATAATGCTTTGAAAGTAGAGATCCACTGCAAAAAGAAATCAGGAAGAACCACAAATACATAGAGATTAAACAATATGCTGCTGAAGAATAATTAGGTAAGAGAAGAAATAAAAAGAGAGATCAAGAGATACATAGAAATGAATGGTAATGTTAGTACAACATATCAAAACTTTTGAGACATGGCAAAAGCAATCATAAGAAGAAAGTTCATATCATTACAGGCCTACCTCCAAAAACAAGAATGGATCCAAATAAAGAACCTAATGTTCATCTTAAAAAAAAAAACTAGAAAAGGAAGAACAAATGAAGCCTTAAGTCAGCAGAAGGAAAGAAATCATCAAAATTAGAGCAGAAATAAATGAAATTGAAAACAAACAAACAAACAAAAAAACAATAGAAAAAATAAATGCAACAAAGAGCTGGTTATTTTAGAAGGTTAATAAAATTGACAAACTCCTGGCTAGCTTCACTATAGAAAAAAGAGAAAGGACACAAATAAACAAAATTAGGGATGAAAGGGGGGAAATTACGACTGATATCACAGAAATACAAAGGATCATACAAGAATACTATGAAAAAGTATATAACACCAAATAGAATAACCTAAAAGAAATGGACCAGTACTTGGAAAAATATAACCTTCCTAGACTGAGTCAAGAAGAACTGGAAAGTCTAAGTAGACCAATCAGCAGTATGGAAATTTAAACAATCATCAAAAACCTACTAAAAAGTAAAAGTCCAGAACCAGATGACTTCACCAGTGAATTCTACCAAACATTCAAAGAAGATTTAATACCTATTCTCCTCAAACTCTTCCAAATAATTGAAGAGAAGGCATTACTTCCTAACTCATTTTATGAGGCTAATATTACCCTGATACTGAAACCTGGTAAGATAACACAAAAGAAGAAAACTACTGACCGATATTTTCCATGAACACAGATTCAAAAATCCTAAATAAGATACTAGCAAACAAAATACAGCAACATATTAAAAAGAGTATACACCACGATCAAGTGAGCTTTATCCCAGGGGCACAGGGATGGTTCAACATATGCAAATCAATTAATGTGATACACCACATAAACAAATTAAAAAATAAGAATCATATGATCATATCAATAGATGCAGAAAAAACCTTCCACAAGATACAGCATCTATTTATGATCAAAACACTTCACAAAATCTGTATAGAAGGAAAGTACCTTAACATAATAAAGGCCATCTATGACAAACCCTCAGCCAAAATTATTCTTAATGATGAAAAACTAAAAACCTTCCCTTTAAGATCAGGATCAAGACAAGGATGTCCACTATCGCCACTGTTATTCAATATAACATTAGAGGTCCTAGTGAGTGCAATCAGATATAAAAGGCATCCAAATAGGAAATGAAGAATTCAAACTGTCACTATTTGTGGATGTCATGATTCTCTGTATAGAAAACCCTAAAGACTCCACAAGAACACTACTAGAAAGAATAACCAAATACAGTAAAGTTTCTGGTTACAAAATCAACATACAAAAATCCATAGTATTTCTATACTCTAAGAATGAAGTGTCAGATAAAGAAGTGGAAAAAATAATTCCTTTTTCAATTGCAACAAAAAGAATAAATACCTAGGAATAAATTTAATGGAACATGTGAAGGACCTATATAATTAACACTACAAGGCTATAGTAAAAGAAATCGAAGCAGATACAAAGAAATGGAAAGATATTTCATATTCTTGGATTGGAGGAATCAACATAGTTAAAATGACCATATTACCTAAAGCATTATACAGATTTGATGCAATCTCCATCAAAATCCACTGACATTTTTTAAAGAAATAGAACAAAGAATCATCAGATTCGTATGGAAGCACAAAAGACCCCAAATTGCCAAAGCCATCCTGAGAAAAAAGAATGAGGCTAGAGGCATCACTCTGCCTGACTTCAAATTATATTACAAAGTGACAGTAATCAAAACGGCATGGTATTGGCAGCAAAACACACACAGACCAGTGGAACAGAATTGAGAGTCCAGAAGTAAACCCATATTTACATGGCCAAATAATTTTTGACAAAAAGCAAAAATATACAATGGAGAAAGGAAAGCCTCTTCAATAAATGGTGCTGGGAAAACTGAAAAGCCATCTGCAACAAAATGAAACTAGACTGTTGTCTATCACCACACACCAAAATTAACTCAAAATGGGTTAAAGACCTGAATATAAGACACAATAAAATTCATAGAAAAAAAAAACAGGAACAAAACTTAAGGAGCTTGGACTTAGAGGATTTTATGAATTTGACCTCAAAGGCAAGGGAAGTAAAAGCTAAAATAAATGAATGGGACTACATCAAACTAAAAAGCTTTTTTGCTCAACAAAAGAAACAGTCAACAAGGTAAGGAGACAACCATCCGAATGGGAAAATATATTTGCAAGCAACACCTCCGATAAGGGCCTAATATCGAAAATATACAAAGAACTCATACGACTTAATAACAACAACAAAAAAACAAACTATCCAATCAAAAAATGAACAGAGGATCTAAACTGACACTTCTTCCCAGAGGACATTCAAATGGCCAACAAATTTACAAAAAGATGCTCAAAAGATGCTATTAAAGAAATATAAATCAAAACCACAATGAAATCCCATCTCACACATGTTAGAATGGCTATAATCAATAGGACAAGTAATAACAAATGTTGAAGAGGATGCGGAGAAAAAGGAACCCTCATACTCTGCTGATGGGACTGCAAATTAGTACAGCCACCATGGAAAACAGTATGGAGGTTCTTCAAAAAACTAAGAATTGATCTATCATATAATCCACAATCCCTCTATTGGGTATTTATCGCAAAGACTTAAAAAATCACATCCATAAAGATATTTGCACACCAATGTTCATAGCACCATTATTCACAGTGGCCAGGACATGGAAGCAACCAAAGTGTCCTACGATAGATAATTGGCTAAAGAAGCTGTGGTACACATATACAATGGAATATTACTCAACCATAAGAAGAGATGAAATACAGCCATTTGCGACAACATGGATGGAACTCAAGATAATCATGCTAAGCGAAATAAGCCAGACAGAAAAAGTGGAAAATCACATGATATCACTTATATGTGGGATATAAACCCAAAAGCAACAAAGGAACAAGGCAAACAAACAGTCTCATGGACATGGACTATAGACTAGTGGTTACCAGAGGGTAGGGATGGGCAGGAGGAGAGGGGTGGTAGATGGGATAAAAGGAATCAAATATAAGGGAGTAAGGGGAGGGTGAAGTGGGTAAAGGGGATCAAATATATGGTAGCTGAAGGAAACTGGACTTTGGGTGGTAAACACACAATAGAATATACAGACGTTAAATTATAATGTACACCTGAAAATTATATAATTGTATTAACCAATGTTACCCCAATAAGCTTAATAAACATAAAAATAAAAAAATAATAATTATATGCATTTATACAACAAATTTCCTGTTATATTAAAGGAATTCATGGACATTTAGAATCCAAGTTAATAGCTTTTTACAGGATCAAATATATTTAATGTGGACTGAAATAGAGATGAGATATGAAACTGTAGCAGTCCGGGTATGAGTTGATAAGTTATCCATTAGGATGGTGAAAAGAATGGGAAAGAATGAATGGATGTCAAATTTAAAATGAAAGATCCACAAGATTTGGTAATTTATAGCATGATTTAGCCAAGTGTGTTTTCATTTCATCTGTTGAAGATTTTCATGTTCATTAATAGGTAAAGCTTTAGATATTATTTAACTTATCTAAAAAATCCTGAGAAATAGTTTTAGCAGTTTTTTAACATAAGAAAACTTGAGCTCGTATAAATTTAATTATTGTAATTTTAATCTTCCTAACACCAAAATTTATAACTTCTTCACTGAGACTTTACTGCCTAAAGTGCTGACTAATTCAATTCTTGATCAATTACATCATGTAATTTTTCTGTTCGAAAAGATTTAGAAAATTTATGATAGAAATATGTGGTAGGAAGACAAGAAATTGAGTCCATGTCATGACCTTGAAGCAGGGCAAATTTACCTTACAATTTCTGTGGGTCACCCAATCTAGGCACAGTGTGAATGGATTTTCTGTTTACGTGTCTGTTGGTCTGAAACCTTGAGGGTTTTTAAGGTGAAATCTGAAACTGGCCCCTGTATGTGGAAGACAAGGAAAGACCAAAGTAAGTGGCAGATCACTCCAGATTAGTAGGTGGCCAATATAACAAGCAAGAGAATTTATATATGAGGCTTGTCTTGGGCTGCTGTAAACAAGTAGATCTCAAAGAGCCCTAGGTCATGTTCTCTTGATAACCTACTCCAGCAATGTCATTAAGCTAAAATCAAGGTTGAAGTCGTAGTTATCATCTGCAGCTTGTGGTTCTCTGTGGTTGTTGGCAGAATTAATTTCCTGGTGGTTTAGGACTGCAGTTTCTATTTTCCTACTAGTTGTAAGCCAGGGATCACTCTCAGCTTCTAGATACCACTTTCAATTCCTTGTCGTGTAGTCCCCATAGGTAGTTCATAATATGAATGTTTGTATTCTCTCATCCTGGACAGAGTACAGTTCTTTGACATCCTCTTCTGTGACCATCAGGAGAAAATTCTCTGGCCTTAAAGAGCTCATGTGATCAGGTCAGGTCCACCCAGATAATTTCCCTACTTTAAGGTCGGCTGTTTGGGGACATTAATTATACCTACAAGATTCTTTCAAGCAGTATCTAGATTAGCATTTGATTGAATAACTGAGAGAAAGGGTATGTCTAGATAGGGCTGGAAAACTTGGGGGTCATTCTTAGAATGTTACCTTCTACATTCACTAAAATAATAACAGCTCACTAAATAAAGAAGTACAGTAATCTTTCAAATTTTCATCTTCCTCTATGAAAACATCAACTAATCTATTAATGCTCATCTCATTTTAATAAAATAATTTTTATTCTTATCTCTTTTCAACATTAATAATGAGCTTTTTGAGGATAGCAATTTTGTGTTAGGTGGTAACTATCCTCAAGTAGCATAATGCCTGGTAGATAAAAGGTACTCAATATGAATTAATGGAAATCATACTTAATACTAGTAATATCAAAATAGTTCTTTAAAATAAAAAAACACTTATCCATGCATCTCACTGTGGAAAAACATCTTTTCTGAGAAGATGGCTTTATGGAAAGTATAAAAGTTAAGAATGCAATAATTTATACACAACATTTAATGATATTTTACATATAAAGAAAACAAGACCCTATATTCTTTGCATAGTCACTTAGAAAGTGGCATTTTGTGCTTTAATTTTAGAATAGATCTTTCTGACTAAGGATGCTTTTGAATATGTTTTTTAAAATGTCAACAGTACAAGAGAAAATGTCATGTCTGTTTTTAATCTCCCCCCACCCCCTATAGTCCTGACATCTAGAAAAGACTCAGAAAAGCAGACAAGAGAAAAGGAAAGGATGGCTTTGAGTCATCTCCATTCTGTGCTCTAACATGAGTTACTGCCACAGTTTCACCAAACATATAAAAGTATAAATATGTCAAAACATCTATCACAATTTGCCCTTAATATTTATTTTTTCTTGACTAAATTAAATGAACAAGTGGGAAATGTAGAGCATATAAACCAATACTTACTAATCCATTACTGTTTCTGAATAGAATAACAATGAGAGCTAAATCATAATTTCTAGAGTTGTTGACTAAGCAATGCTGAAAACTAGAAAAGTCAAGTGATTCTTTTACATTCACATTTTCTTAAGATTTATTATTTTTTAAAATATCTGAGTAAATAAAAAAACTATTTTTTACAGGTATTTTTTTCTTCCTCCCATTTTAAAGGCTTATTATAGCTTGTATTTTCACCTCTAGAAATTAAAATTTGAATACAACATAGAATCTGTTCCAGCTGCTGATATGAAATTTTGCCCCTCATTCATATCTAATCTTGAGTTTTAATTCAATTTTAGACTAATCATCAGACAAAACTTTATTATTTAAAAAAAATTTTTCCCCTAAATTTGCTAGGAATTGTGGAAATTTTTCTCAGATAACTGAAAATAAGTAAATGTAAATCTTTAATTTGAATGTGAGAGAAATTCTATAGCTATTCTAGAAAACACTCTAAATTTCTGATTGAGATACAACATGCAGTTTTCATGGAACAGTAAATAATCATTTAAAATTTTTGATCCAAGTGCTTGATAAAAGTAAAAATGCTGTTTCTTTTATCTATTTTATTTTAATAGCATCTTTTGTAGAATTCAATAGTCAATTTTCTTTATGTTGTGAGTAAAGATAGAATAAATAATTTTAGAATGAGGTTAAAGCATTTATAAAGAAAGAAATAGGATTGAATTTCCCCAGAGAGTAATATGATTTTTATTTGGAAGTGGAGAAACATCATAGCCTCTTTTGACTGTACATAATTATAAGGTCATATTAACAAGCTCATTTAAAAAATAAATGTTAAAAAATAGACACCTATCTATGCATTATATATGGCAATACTACTGCAAAAACTAAGGAGGCAAATAAGAGCTGGAAAGAGAAATAACAGCAGAGTTTAACATTTTTAAAACATGATAGCTATATGTAGCTACAAACTAGATTGTATACTACCTTTGGGCATGCTAAACTTGCTCTATCAACAACCTCCTTAGGCAGCTGGTACTCACTTGTGTTGAATAGCCGGCCTCCTCTCCACCTAGCAAGCACTGTAGATGGCTGCAAAGAATCCTCTCAGTTCAGTGAATTTCATCCCTTGTCTTTGGAGAATATAAGTGTAGCAACCCATCCAAAAAGAATTTTGTTCTTCACTTTTATTATTTTTGTTATACTCACACAGTCCAATGTCTCCTAACTTCAGCTACAGAGGCAGGAAGTGAATACCAAACCAAAAAAATATTGTGAATCGCTCAATAGGTCACACTGTACCTACTGAGGTACATCTGGTGTGCCAGTTGTTTCCAACTCTTCAATAGCTTTCAGCCAGAAGCTTATAGTTTGTAAATACATGGTACACACATTAAACTGATAAAAACAAGACCCTATACAAGTGAGCTCATCTTCACACTCAAATGCTTAATCCAGGTAGACAATAGTTCTGTATTACTTCTGGCTCAATTGGAAATAATATAAGCATATCTATCAAACTGGCAAAATTTAACTTTATAGTATTTCTACTCTACTCAACTTTGTCACACTGATAATTATTGAATGATATAATCATTCTGAAAAATATAAGAAATTATTCTATGAAATATAACAAATAACTTAGATGTGAACCCCTTAAAATATTTTTTTTAATTATAACATTTAAAAATTTTGTAGATTCCAGAATTCTTTCTTGATCCATTTATTTGCTTTTCCCCTGATTTCTGAGAAATATTGCTTCAAATATTGTTTCATTTTTCCCATTATTTCTGAGAAATATTGCTTCATAACTCCTTCACCCAAAATCTCTAATGTCCACTATCTCTCCTGGATAGGCCCACTTCTATTTCCAAATTATGTTCGAACTCCAGTTTACTGTTTTTCTCCATCCTCCAAAACCTACTGTTCTTTTTGCAGGGAAGATAGCCTCTGGCTCCAGGAATCCAACAGTCTACTGAGAAAGTAAGCATCTTAATAATTAGTAGATAACTTTATATGTGATATGAGAAATGAAGAAAAGGTAAATAAAAAATACAATAAATATACTGAGAAGGAACTTTTAATCCAACCTTGTGATTCCAAGTTAAACTTAAATTAATCGTACAATTATGACTTCCACATTAGTCATACGGTGATATCTACATTCCCTAGGATGACATGAACGACTCCATACTCTTTCCTCAACCAAGTAGACCAAAATCATAATCCCTCTTTATAAGCTAATTACATTAATATAGATATTCTTTCCAGAATATATCATGGTATTCCTTGTACCTTTGTGCATATCATGACAGCCTAAAATGCTTTTATCCACCAGTTGGGGCCAATGAATCATTTGATAATAATCAGTTCAAAAAGCTCTTCTATGATGCTTTCTACCTTCCAAGACAAGACTTAGATTCAACAATTTCAGTATTTAGTTAATTTATGATTTATAACATAAGCTATATATGATATATATGTGATATATCACTTATTTGAGATATATATATATATACACATAACTTATGTGTATATAACTTATGTGTTTATATAATATGTACAATATATTTTAACAGATCTTACCATATTTTACAATGATTATTTTAGAATCTGACACAGTCATTGAGCTTCAAACTCCGTCATTTGCCTAATATGTTGCTTAATATAGAATACATGCTCTGCTAATATTTCACTAATTTTTATGTCTCTTTTAGTTACAAGTAATGCTTCTTTTGGTAAAATATTTTTTAAAAAACATAGAAGGAAATGTAACTGGTGCTTTGAACAATTTTTTTTTAATTTAAATATAATCAAAACACAACTTATTTTTTGTCTTCCACATGTTTTCAAACTGCTCAGTGGGGTAAATTTTCTTGCTACCACTGGATAAAAACTTGGGAAGAACATTTACTTTCTCTGGTTATTCTTAGATAATAGGAAGTCAAGTGATTGCTTGAAGGGGAATAACACAGTTTCAATTTAAACTTTAAAGCATCCATCTCAATATATTAATCGACCCTTCCTTTTTCATATTAGGGTAAATTTTTTCCTCTTGCATATAGAGACAGCTCATTCCAAGCTTGTCTTTATATTTGGTGAAAAGGTTGTGTTTACTTCTCCATTTTAATTGCCTGCTTATATTTTTGACTTAGCTCTCCAAAATCATTAGGGAGAAAAATCCAGGGAATAATGAAGCTCTTCCCCTAATGGTATGGTTCTTATTCCCAAGTTAGCTTTCCACTCTCTAGACTTGGCTGTACTTGAAGCAGAACATTCTCATCAGCATTTTGCTAGGTTCTGTAGAGGCTCCTTAGCTGGAATCTCCAGATTGTAATTTTACAGAGGCTGCTGCTGTTTTTCAGCAGTTCACTCAGAATCTTTCCATTGAACTTTTGAAAAATGACTCCCAGCCTGAAAAATGCTTCATACATTTGCATTTGGACACATTTCTTGGAATTTCATATCAATTTTATCAGAGTTCTGCAGTGGAAAATTTTAATTAAAAATTAAATTTTCTATAATAGAGAAAATACACATCAATTTTCATTGTCAAATGCCCTACACAGAGATAACTTATGAGATTTGTGCAAATTTTCCAAACATTTTTAAATATATAGAATTATTTCTGTACACACAATTGCACACACATATATATTAGTATTTCTGTGTGTGTATTTGTATATGTATGTATGTAGATATGTATCTATGTATAGTATACTTTAAATGTATATATACCGTATATGTATATGTGTACTGCATACACACATACAAATATATAGACTTTAGCAACTTGCTTTAATCACTTAGCAGTTGTAGACATCTTTCCAAAGTCTACATATTAATTCACTTGAAGTAGTGCAATGTCTGCTATATCTTTTTTCTTTTCTTTTATTCTTTTTTTTTTTTCAGCACCTAAAGAGAACACATATTTAAAAGAAATGATCTGTTTTGGGGGGCAAGCCATGAGTGATCTGCTTAACTAGGAAGAACCAGAGCCCAGGTAGACAGAGATCAGCAGTTGTGTTAACAAGCACTAATGAATGAGTTTGGCTGTGTCTCCTTCACAGAAAAGACACAAAAATTGATAAAAGGTCTATTGCTATATCTTTTCAGTGGGTTTCACTGGTCAGAGAGGGTGCTGGCAACTATATGCACCATGTTGTATCTCTTTAAATTTCTTATTTTGGCATTACATAGACTATCATTTTGTTAAAGATTAGAGAAATTTATGTTAGATAAAATCACATAAAATTAATCTCTCTCTTTCTCTCTCTTTCTCTCCCACACACAAACACACACATAGTGCACACACAGACATATACATATACATATAATATCTTTTTTTAATTATAAGAGCTATTTTTTTCTGTTTGCAGAATATTGAGACAATATTCAAATATATAAATAAGACATCTAAAAATTATCATTTTCACTTCTTGTGATATCTTTGTTAATACTTTTGTATGTTTCCTTCCTGGGTTAATATGTCAATTATACCTAAATTTAAAAAAAGATAAAGTCCATACAGTTCACTACTACTTGAAAAATTAGAATCATTTGTGTTTTTTAAAATAGCTTTGGTCTGTGGAATTAGCATTAAACATAATAATGTGAAAGTCTTCCTTGTACTTTTATGAACTGGTTTATTTTTCAATATTCAAAAAATTTGCATCTAAGTAAAAAATGTGCTTTAATTTTGACAAAGATTTTGGCATGATTTATTTATTTATTTATTTATCCATTATGTTGTAAATATTCTACTCCTCCCTCCATAACTCTCTAGTTGTAGATCCCTTAACTTCTGTTTCCCTGCTTTATTTTTGTCTCAGACTAGTGCCTTTTTTTTTCTATCTGTATACTCTTTTTTTTTTTGCACTGGTTTTTCTTTTTGGAGTTGGTAATTTCTGGATCTACTATCACCCTGCCAAAGAAGAGAGCTTCTCTGTCCATTAGGCACAATATCAGTCTCCTTTCCATGAGACGAAATTCACCTGTATTTCATGTAATTTTCAACTGTTAGCACATATGAACACACACACACACACACACACACACACACACAATATGAGCTCTTGTCTACATCCAGCCATCTAGCCTATTCCATTTCAGCATTCCACACAATGTTATATATTCCATTACTGCTAACATAGGTGACTTTTCTTCTCCTAAAGCCCCAGACATTTTAATACCTTCTACTAGTAGCACTCCATAACCAGCAAAACCACCTTATTTTCATCCTCTACCATGAAAAGTGTTCACTTCTTTGGTTTGATTTACACTGATATAGAATCTACTCTCGAGATTAATATTTATTCCCTCAGATATTATGTTTTTAGATATAGGAATTAGGAGTAGTGTCTCTTTACATTTCACATTGTTGCTTATAGTCCACTTATTTGTAAAATATGTCCTTTTATGGTCTTTTTTTTTTATAGCTCTGCTATTCACTCTGTTTTTCTATTAACTGTAGTCTTTAAAATAATTTCATATTTCAGTTAAAGCTGACATACAATATTACATTAGTTTCAGGTGCACAACATAGTGCTTAGACATTTATATAACTTGCAAAGTGATCACCTTGATAAATCTTGTACCCATCTGACACTGTACATACTTATTACAATATTATTGACTATATTCCTTTTGCTATACAAATCCATGACTACTTTGTATCTACCAATTTGCACTTCTTAATCTCTTCCCCTTTTCACAGCACCCCACAACCCTTCAAAGTGGTATATGAGTTTCTTTGGATAAATACCCAGAAGTGGTATTACTAGGTCCTCCTTCGTCTCATGTTATAGTCTTTGTTTTAAAGTCTGTTTTGTCTGGTATAAGTATTGCTACCCTAGCTTTTTGTTTGTTTGTTTGTTTCCATTTCCATGAAATATATTTTCCATTCCTTTACTTTCAGTCTGTTTACATCTTTCGATCTGAAGTGAATTTTAAATCATAGGCAGAGTA
The DNA here is from genome assembly GCF_902729225.1 of Pteropus medius. Taxonomy (NCBI): domain Eukaryota; kingdom Metazoa; phylum Chordata; class Mammalia; order Chiroptera; family Pteropodidae; genus Pteropus; species Pteropus medius. The sequence goes on from NW_024351730.1 coordinate 17,765,125, forward strand.
TGTAAGGCTCTAATTTTCTTAATCATTTAGCCACCCCATAGTTTGATTGGAGAATTGAATCCACTTAAAATTAAAGTAATTTTTGATAGATATGGAGTTATTGTCATCTTATTATTTATATTTTTTATCTTTTTTTTTCTTCTTATTTTTAAAGAAGTGCCTCTAACATTTCTTGTAATACTGGCTTGGTGATGATGAACTCCTTTAGCTTTTTCTTGTCCAAGAAGCTCTTTATCTGTCCTTCAATTATAATGATAGTTTTGCTGGGTAGAGTAATCTTGGTTGTAGGTCCTTGCACTTTATCACTTTGAATATTTTGTCCAATCCCTTCTGGCCTGCAAAGCTCCTGTTGAGAAATCAGCTGCCAGTCTTATGGGCATTCCATTTTAGGTAACTGTTTTTCTGCTTTGAAGATTCTCCTTGTCTTCAATCTTTGACATTTTAATTATGAAGTGTCTTGCTGTGGGCCCTTTTAGGTTCATTTTTTTGGGAGACTCGCCATGCTTCCTGGGCTTGTATGTCTATTTCCTTCTCAAAGTTAGGAAACTTTTTCATCATTGTTTCTTGAAATAAGTTTTCAATTACTTGATGCGAATATTGGCATGTTCAATGTTGTCCCAGAGGCCCCTTAAATTATCCTCATTTTTTTGGATTTCTTATTCTTATTGCTGTTGTTCTGATTGTTTTCTGCTACCTTATCTTCTAAGTCACTGATTCGATCTTCTACTTCATCTAATCTATTATTGGTTCCCTGTAATGTATTCTTCATTTCAGTTATTGTTTACTTCATTTCTGACTGATTCTTTTTTATATTTTCTATCTCCATCTTTATGTTTCTCTTCTCTTTGTTAAAGTTATCACTGAGTTCATCTACTCTTCTCCTAAGTTCATTGAATATCCTTATATCCAGAGTTTTGAACTCTGCATCTAGTAGATTGCTTGTCTCCATTTTGTTGAATTCTTTTTCTGGAGCTTGTTCTGTTCTTTCATGTGGAACATGTTTCCTTGTCTCCCCATTTTGGCTGCCTCTCTGTGTTTGTTTCTATGTATTAGGTAGGGCTGCTATGTCTCCCGGTCTTTGCAGAATGTAGGGCCCAGTGACACAGTCTCCTTGATAGCTGATACTGGTGCTCCAGCTGTATTCCTTGTGTGGGATGTATGTGCTCTGCTGTCATAGCTGAACCTTTGTTTCTCTTTGCATGTTGATGGGAGGAATTGACCTTAAAAGAGATTAGTTGTGGGAACTGTCCATGACTACAGTGGAGGGGCTATTGTGCAGGATCTTACTATATGGAACAGGATTCATGTTAACAGGGCTCTGGCGTCTCCTATCCTGACCTTTGGATATATCATCCTTGAATGCAGCCCCAGGGCTCCTCTACCTCAGTCCAAACCTGGGCACCAGGTGTGCTGGCCCCAGATTCTCCTGGGAAGGACCCCATCACCGTCCTAGTTCAGCTGCTGTCTGTGCCCTGCCTAGGGCAACCTGGTATGAGCCCCACAAAGCAATGCACAGATGGTCACCACTAATGCTGCGCTTGGATGTGCCTCAAGAGGCCATACTGTGAACCTAGGCCAGCTGCCAGCTGCTGGTAGTCTCCGGCTTGGGGCTATTCAGCAAGAGGTACAGGGTACACCAAGGCCAGATGCTTCTGTTTGGGTTTTATGGAACTTTGAGAGATTTTAGGAAAGTCTGCAGCATGAGCCAAAACAGCCTGTTTGTATGGAAAAGTCACTAAAAGTTGCTTGGGTGGGCCCAAAATTTGGGTCGGGGCAGAGTCTCCAGGAATCACCAAGGCAGGGTGACCATCGTTGATGGGGACTCAGATAGGGTAGCTGCCTGAGTCTGTATGCTGGGAGAGGGGAGGGCTCATCAAAACAAAAACAGAAACAAAACAAACAAACAAACAAATAAAAAAAAAACAATGAATTCTGCCCACACTTCTGTCTGGGAGAAGGCTGCCCCCTCTAACCCTCACTCTAAAGCCAGACAAATCAGTTCTTTCTCTTATGTCCCTGGCACCTTTCAAGCTGCTCCCTCAGCACTGAAGCTCAGAGTAAATGATTCTGTTGGTGAGTAAGTTCATGTGTGAGCCCTTTTGGAGGAAAGCCCATCATTCTAGCAGCCCTCTGTCACACTCAGCCACAATCTCTGCTGTCTTTCACAGCCAGAAGTTGTGGGAACTTCTCTTCCCAGGTCTGGAACCCTGGGATGGGGAGCCTGGAGTGGAACCTGGACCCCACACTCCTCTGGGAGGACCTCTGCAGCCAAGATATTACTCTGGATCCTTAACTGCCACACACGGTGTGTGACCAGCCAGTCCGGCACTCCGCCTCTCTTACAAATACTTCTCACCTATAAATTTCTTCTGAGCTCCAAAACAGTATATCTAAAAGTCTGCCTGACATTTGCACTTAAAAATCTTACAGATCATTCAGAATCATTATGTCTTATAACAGACTAAAGGTTTTTCTGTATTAAAATAAAATTTACTCTAGTGTTCTTTTCTACTGTTTCTTCTATCAGTAATTGGCAACAACATGCATTCATTTTAAAGCCAGTAATCTTGGATTCATAAGAGATACTCTACCCTCTTTTAACAAAAATCTAATACACCATAAATTCTTATTGATTCGACATCCTTAATATGTCTTATTCTTTCTATTTTTCTATTTTTCTTAAGCTTTACTGCTAGCATCCTCATGCAAGCTCTCAAAATGACTTCTTGACTGGTCTGCTTGCTTCCACTGTTGTCCATCATCCATCCCCCTTTCTCTCACCTGTTTTTCTTATTGTGGATTGATTATTTTCAAAAATAAATCTTAGTATGTCTTTCTTGTACTTAAAATCTCAGCATGTATTTCCTTTACTTAAAGAACCAGGTTATGGTTTTAATTATTATTCTATGGGCAAAAGTATCCTTGAAATAATAAAGTTATTACTATGTTCTTTAATATCTGGCATTGTCTAGTTTTAACTACTTCTTCACAGTCATTTGACATAATGCCTTCTCCAAATGAATCTCAATTCTCTGCACTCATCTTACTGGCTTTCTTTTAGTTCTTCAAACACTTCATACAAATCTTGCAAATTGTCTTTACATATGTCATTTTTCTTAAACTTTACCTAGTTTAATTCCCATGATTAGTTCAGATGCTTTCCTAACCCAATTTTTGCTTTGTCAGCAAAGCATTTCTTCTATTATATTCATACACTCATAGTACCATTATCCGATTAGCTTTAATTCAGTATTCATTTTTATGGAAAATTTGTCACTTTTATTCTTATTAAGTAAAGCTCTTGAAAGCAGGCTCTCTGTCTGCTCTTATTCATTATTGTTGTCAGATGTTCACCAATCAAAGTAGAGTTTTGGATATGCTGTAGACACTGAAATCAATTTTGTGAAAAAAATAGATGATTTTTACCTCCAGTTTCACAGAGGCTACATTTCTTCTATGTTATTGAGGGTGCCAAGCTATTTTACTAAAACTGATTTCAATAAATGATTTTCTGAAAGATCAGTAGAACGTCTAAGGGTTTTATTTTATTTTTCCAAGAGAACTAAAGTTTGGGTGTTTTCTCTTGCCTCTTTATAGAATAAAGAAAGATATATGCAGATACAATATAATAGAGTATTTATCTGTATTTCATGTGTATGTACTGGATTCATCTTCTCGATTATTTTGGAATTCCTCCTTCAGTTCCATAGCCTGGAAGCAGGATGAGGTACAGAGCTCTTAGACTAATTTCCAGGTCCAGATGATATCATTAAGTACAATCCTGATAGACAAGGCTCTATAACATCTGTTTTTTCCTGTGGATTTGTTCAAATCAAAAAGTGCGTATTGATCAAAATGATATAAGATCTTTTCCTGATATTGTTCCTTCCAAGAGAAATTGACTTTTGCAAATTTCTCACTCTAAAATAGAGTGTCACTTCAAGTTTCCTTCCTAATTTTATTAGACATTTTGATCCCTGAATGGCTCAACAGAGGTAAATGGATGAAGGAGACAGTTATCTTCCTAGTAAGCAACATGTACCATAAAACAAATTTTTATTTTATTAATATAAAAAATATACTCACAAATCAGGGAATAAAAAGGAAATAAACTGAATGGAAAACTGAAAAAAAAAGTGTTGGAAGAATGATTTCACAGGAAAACAAAATTATTTCTAAACATATAGAAAGTCAGGTAAAGAGATGCAAATGAAGGTAATGTATATAGCACCATTTAAACCTCTCATACTAGTTATATTTTAAACTTTTAACCATTCATCTTCTTCCCTTTGACTTTGTTATCCATTCCTCTTTGTTATCTTTTATCCACCAATCTGGTAATCTTTTTTAAAAAAAAATTATTTATTTTCCAATTACATTGAACATACAATATCGTATTAGTTTTATGTGTACAACATAATGATTAGACATTTATATACTTTACGGATCAAGTCTAATTCTTATCTGACACTATATATAGTTATTACAATATCATTGATTATTGACTATATTCCTTATGCTGTACTTTACATTTCCATGGCAATTTTAATAGCTGACAATTTATATTTTTAATCTCTTTCCCCTTTTTCATCCATCCCCACAACACCCCTCCTATCTGGTGACCACCAATTTGTTCTCTGTATCAATAAGTTTGGTTCTGTTTTATTTGTTCATTTTTGTTGTTTTTCAGATCCTATACATAAGTGAAATCATTGGCATTTATCTTCCTCTGTCTGACTTACTCTGCTCAGCACAATACTATCTAGGTCTAATCATGCTGCAGCAAATAGAAAGATTTTAATTTTTTTATGGCTGAGTAATATTCCATTGTATATATATACCATGTCTTTTTCCATTCATCTGAATACTTAGGTTACTTCTATATTTTGACTATTGTAGATAATGCTGTAATGAATGTAGGGGTGCATATATGTTTTTGAATTAGTGTTTTGGTTTCCTTCGAATTAATACCCAGAGTGGAATTGATGAGTCATGTGGCAGTTATATTTTTAATTTTTTGAGGAACCTCCAAACTGTTTTCCATAATGGCTGGCTGCACCAATTTATAATTCCACTGAGAGTTTCATGAGGATTCCCTTTTCTCCACATCCTCATCAATACTTGTTTGTTGATTTATTGATGAGAGCCATTCTGACAGGTGTGAGGTGATACCTCATTGTGGTTTTAATTTGAATTTTCCTGATGATTATGATGTTGAGCATCTTTTCATTTGTCTTGAGACTATATCAACCTAAAAAGGTTTTTGCAAAGTAAGGAAATCATCAACAAAACAAAAAGACAACTACTGTATCAAAGAAGATACTCACCATTGATACATCTGATAAAGGATTAATATATAAAATACATAAGACACTCAAACAACTTAACGCGCGCGCGCGCGCGCACACACACGCACACACGCACACACACACGCACACACTCAAACAATACAATTAAAAAATGAGCAGAGACACTGAATGGACATTTCTCCAAAAAGGACATACAGATGGCCAACCAATCTGGTAATCTTATGAAAATCAGCTAATATATTTTTTTTGAAAGTGTTTTGGGAAAGGATAACAAGCTTTCAGTATTTAATAAAATACAAAATGCAAAAATATTCTGACTCACAATTAGCTTATAAAAAGTTTTCCTTCGGAAACATTCAATAAATACAAATACGTATATACAATGATGTTCATTGTATCATTTAAAAAGATTAAAATTCCAGTAAAACAGAAATGGAACACTTTCTAGAAATCTACATAGGAAAATATTAACAGTTGTTACCTCTGGACGGTATGATTTAGTAGATAGGGAGAGAGGGCTGCAATTTTTACTTTTTACATTCAGTAAAAAGTACTTTTAAAATGTGTGTATGTATGTGTGTAATCATAAATTTTTAATGTTGATAAATTTTAATGCTGTACATACCAAAATATGTAGAAGAAATCAAAAGAAAGAAAGAAAATGAAAATGTATTAAAGAGGCAGGTGCTCAATTTCTCTTTTGGTTCGCTTGCATTGGGTTATCTAAGTCTAAGAGAGAAGGAGCAGAGGTTAGGGGGCCTGGGGAGAATAGAGAATGATATTTATATTCTAATTACATTTCTGACAGTGGAGTGTTAGTCACCAGTTGTAATTTTAAATTCTATTGTAAATAGAGGCTATATTCCTCAGAGTTTTGTAATCAATTGGCTCTCTAATTTAGTTTGCTTTATAATAAGTTGTTTGTTGTTTATTTGTTTGTTTTTTTTGCTTTCATAAGTATCTTAATAAACATGTAGAGACACAATATTAAGTATGGCTAACAAGATACTATTTTAAACAGAAGTCGATAAATGTATTAAATTAAATAGTCCAAAATAATAGGGTTTAGATTGATGGTATTTTAAGTTAGTTATTGTAGGCACCCTAGGACTTGGTATAGTTAGATATATATTTAAGATTAGGAAGCAAGAGAATGTCCATATCATATCTTCACATTATAATTAGTGTTGGATAAGGCACTTATCCAAATTATTTCCAAATTTGTAAATAAAACAATAACGCCAGTCCTATTAAATTCAAAGAGATGACATTTTTGAAAAAAATATAATGCACTCTACAAGGGCATAGAGATTAGTAACAGTGTGAACTAGTTTTTGTCAGGAAGAGAAGCCCTGGAAGGAGAGTACCTCCGGTTGCCATCTGGACGAACGTGCCAATAGCTTCCTGATTGGTGTCCCTGGCTCCAATGCTGCCTCCTACAATCCATTATCCATATGAGTATTTAATGATATTTAATATATATATGTATATATACATATCTATACATATATATATTATTTCATACTATTTTGTGCTTATATACCTCCAGTTGCTTCCTCTCACATTAGAATGAAATATAAACTCCATCATGATCTAGATGACTGAATACAATCCAGCCCCTGCCTAACTCCCTAACCCCATAACAGATTCTCTCCATTATTCCCACATCTCAAGTCAGTTTAATATACTTCAAGTACAACAGTCTCTTTCTCCATGTTCTTCCTGTTTTCACTCCCTAGAACAGTTTTTACTTGGATATTGACATTGTTCTTCTTCTTACATTATTTATGTCTGCTTAGATAATATCTTTTTCATAATCACCCCATCAAAGTAGCCCTGCCCATCGATCTTGCCTCTTTACCCCGAAACAATTTTATATATTTAATTATTTAGTTGCTAATTATCTGAATAATTCTACCAACATGTAAGTTCCATTTGGTTAGAGAGTCTGTTTTCACTATTTATCCCCAGAGACTAAAACTGGCAAATAATATGTTCCCAATATATATTTGTTGAGGAAATATATCAATGAGTACTTGGATAAATATGATATGTGATATAAAAACTATCTAGCTGTTCTGCTTTCCCTATATTTTACATGGTTTTCATTTTTTTCCTTTTTACATATAATTTGTAAAGAGATTTGTTTCTCATTTTAAAAATCCATAAAAATAAGTCAATAATTTGCAACTATTGATTCAGGTTTTAATTAAATTAGCAAAATGCAAAGCTACATTTGTCATCTGATGTACTATCAGGACAGTTTGACAATTATTTACCTTTTTTGCAAATTTTTTTTTTAATATTGATATGATCAGTTTAGAATCACTGTTTCCCATCAATCATTTTTTCCAATAGCACGGTGAAATGTGATGATACTTGTAAACTTCTCACACTAACATAAGCTTACAGACATACACTTACACTCTAGTATTCTTCAATGATTCCATCTGTTGTGTTATGTTAAGTTACAGCAGTTCGAAGGTACAGCAGTCTACCAGGCCATTTTCACTTAACAGCTTTATGTAGGAATCTCAGTGTTGGCATCTGGACCATATGGCTCCAAATGAGCTCATTGTTGCTTTATGAGCCTGATAGAAATACATTTGAACTTGGTGGTTTCTTATTTTTCTATTTTATTTTATTTTTATTTTTATTTTAGTTTGAATTTTATATATACATGCATAAATGCCATTCTCTATCCTATATGCAAAGTAATAGTTTCTTATGTCTAATTATTTATTTACTTAAGAAATATAAATCTGAATAACAAAATTTTAAAACATCAGTGAATTGATTAACAAATATTTAATTTAGATAAATAAAATAATTCAACCAAATGTCGATTTGCTTTCTCTTTGCTTTTATTAACGTGCCAGGAACTTTCGGTTAAGTGTTTATAGGTCTCATTTAATTTCATCATGAGAATAACACTATGAAGTGTGTATGGTTGTCTTTATTTTATAGATGAGGTGGCTGAATCTGAGAGAATTAAAATAACTTTTCCAAGTGCACACAGATGGAAAATGGTAGAGCCAGGCTGTGAATTTATGACTGACCGAAATCTCAGCGGCTACTCACTATTATCACTGTGTAATCTTAAAAACATCACTTAGGCTCTCTAAACCCTGAGTTACACACTTATGAAATGAATATTTATACCATTCATATCTATTTCTGTGTAAGGTTGGGGTTTAGGAAAACTTCGTTAAGCATGGGCTTTTTTTCCTTAGCTCTTGACAACCTAATGAAGGATTACATCCTAATCTTTTCTTTTTTATGTGTTTAAGGACATAGAAAAGTAACAATTCCAATAGTTGTTACTTAGAAAGTAAGAAATTTGTTACATTTAATTAAAAGATTCTTATAAATTAAAAGAATTCAACATATATCAACTCTGACCATCACTTTAAATGGTCTCAGCAGACCACAAGGCTTTCATCTTTCAACCATTTTACATGTTCTTGATGTTTTGACTTTCTACATCTAGATGGACAGTATCCAGGGACAAGGGCTCTGAAGATGAGGTGACAGCAGATACATAGTCCCTAATCTGAGTATCTTCTTGGGTTTTTGTTTCTATGAGTTTCTGAAGAATTGGAAAGCTACTAGTCAAAATGAGCAATTGTTCATTTGTCAGGTTAAATATGTTACATGATTGATGCTCAATTGCTGGTAAGCAAGGAAGGGGCCAAAAAGTCAGCAAATGGCTCTATTTCAGGAATCAGTGTGTGGTTTCCATTGCTATATTGAGTGACAACTCAAAAAGGCATGGCTATTTAGATTAAAACTTCAATTTAAAGGCTGAACGTTAGGACAAAAACTCTCTTATTTACTTGGAATGAAAGTAAACCAATATATTGAGGTAAGCTTTAATATTGATATAGGAAATAGTAAGAACTATGGTGAACTGGAGTGAATATGACCTGCTAAAGATGTTTTCTAAATATTTATTTGGACAAATAACTGTAGCCATTTATCAGATTCAAAATCAATGTATTGGTGTAAAGTTGAATAGCACCCCAGTGTTTTAAAATAATATGCATAGTTTTAGTGTTTGAATATGTATGTGGGACCTTATCCTTTGCAATACATCTTGAGATAATGCTTGTGATTCAGTTATTACATTGTCTGACAGTAGGCAATGTTTAATAAATAAAAGCTATATAATATTTTGGTAGTCATTTTGTAAAATGTTATAATTACTAACTAATAAATTCATTATATTTGGTAACTGAAAAATGTAATCATAATTACGAGATTGGGAGAATTGTTGTTATTTTGATCTCCACTTGATCAGATGAAGAAAGTAAGACTTGGAGAGTGTGGAACAGAGAGGGAAAGAGAGGGAGAGAGGGAGGGAAAGAGGAAAGGAGGGCCTGAGGGAAGGAAGGAGGAACAGAGAAAGAGAGGAAAAAGTAATTGTTGTGAAACTTGTTCAGTGCATTTTACATTTAAAAAAAAAAAAAAAGCCTCTTATCCAGGAGAAAAAAGCTTTAATAGAGAAAAGGCATTTTCTCCACCCTTCAGCCTCCTTTAGCCTTCCTGGCTCATAATAAGAATATTTACAAAACAAAACAAAACGAAAAATCTATTGCTAACAACACACTTAATGTTGAGAAATTAGATGGCTTCCCCTAAGTTCAGGAACAAGGCACCGTTGTTCTCTCTTGCCGTTCCTATCAAACATTGTTCTGGAAGTTCTAGCTAGGGTAATAAGAGAAAAAAGGAAATAAAATACATGCTGTTTAGAAAAGAATAAATAAAACTGTAATTTCTTTTTGCAAAAAAAAAAAAAGACATTGTTCATACAGAAAATGTTAAAGAACTGACAAAATACAAAATCCTGGAACCGATCAGCCATTAAACAAAGTTATTCCATGTCAATTTAAAAAAATCTATTGCTCTTCTAAATACCAGTAATAAATAATCAAACATTTAAAAATAATGCCATTTATAATAGCAACATATATAAAACATTTAGGTATATCTAATAAGATATGTAGATGATTTTTATGCATATTATTTTATGTGGAAAACTACAAAATTCAATTGAAGAAAAAAATTAAAAAACGGAGAGATGTTTTATGTTCATGGATTGTGAGACTTTATACTGTTATGCTTTCACTTCCTTCTAATTTATTCTTTATATCCATCACAATTCCAATCAACAGCCAAGCAAATTCTTTACAGATATTTTCAAAGTGATTCTAAAATGTGTGGAATATTATGTCTTAGACTAGCCATACACAATACTGAAAAAGAAAAGCAAAGTTGAAGGACTCACTATTTAACTTTAAGACTTACTATTAATCTTCAATAATCAACATAGAATAGTATTTGTGGGGGGAAAAAAAAAAGACAAATAGGTTATGGAAAAGGATGAAAGAACTCAATAACAGAACTGTACAAACATAGTCAGCTAATCTTTGATAAAAGAGTAAAGACAATTCCATGGAGAAAGGATAGCCTTTTCAACAAATAGTGACAAGAAAATTGAACTTCCAAATACAAACAAATGAAAAATCTAGATAGAGAAATTACACCTTTTATAGAAATTAACTAAAAATGAATCATAGACCTAAATGTAAAATAAAAATTATAAAACTTTTGGAAAAATACTTAGGAGATAACGTACATAATATTGAGTTTGTTATGTGTTTTTAGATATATCACCAAAAGCATGATACATAAAGGAATAAAACACAAATATTAAAAATTGTTCTATGAAAGTTTCTGTCAAGAGAATAAAAATATAGTTTATAGATTGAGAGAAAATATTTGCAAAATATATACCTGATGAAGAACTGATAAAAATACAAAAATCTTTTAAAATTCAACAATAAGAAAATAACCCCAGAGGTTGGCTGGTGTGGCTGAAGGTCTTTCCAGAACAGGGATGTCTAAAGATCAGTTAGCAGCTCTTTTAAGATTGAGCTGTAGGTCTGTGTCCTGAGCCTGCCAACACTATTCCCATAAGTGTCTAAAGAGATGGAGAAGGAGGTGGCAGTAGAGATCAAAACTGCTTTTCCTATCTGGCTCTTCATGGTGTGGAAGAGAGAAAACACAGAGGCAGCAGGATCCATCCACCATGTTAGTTTAGTGAAGAGGACTCAGAATCTCAGAACCAGAGGGACCCTGAGAAGGTCAGACAAACTGGAACCTACAGAATTCTTGGGAAAGCTTTAGACTTTCACAGGACAGGGAATGGGATCAGGGTCATTGCAAAGCCCAGGAGGCCTCTGGATATCTGGATCACACGACTCCGAACTCTGAGGGCAGGGTCCGAACCTCCCCATTCTTGGTTCAGAACGCTGTGTTCTGGATATGTGGGCGGGGTGCTGAAAATACCCATTGGCTTGAACTGGAAGTTCTTTTCTGCAAAAATTTTCCAGCCAGAGCAGGTGTAGCCAAAGCCAGTGTGGCCATGGGGAGAGAACCTTGCCCTTGGAAGGACATGTGGGGACCCAGACTCCTGTCTGGAGCCCAGGGAAGAAGGTTTGATTCTGCAGGCTAGCCTTGCCCTCACGACGGTCACAGAGGTCTGAGAAAGGGAGCAGATGAACACAAAGCCTATGGAGAATCAGCTTGAAACCAGCACACCATTACTCCTGACACATAGGAGAACTCGCCCTTCCTTCCCTGCTTGAGAAGCTGAGAAAGATTCGGAGAGGTGGGGTGGCTGTCTTGTGTTCAGGAGTGGAAGCCAAGGGAATCACAGAGAAGGCTGGGCAGCTTGGGTTTGTGAAACTACCACCTATTTTTGAAGTTCTCATTATGGGAGAATAAGCCCTTATTTAGGTCACTCTTTGTCATGTATGCTCTTAATCACAGCCCTAAGCACTCCTAATCAATACATCAGTGTCCCCTGGACACTCTTACCAAAGTCTTTGAGTGTGAAAGGCCATGAGCCAGGGAGTGCAGACCCCAGTCCTTGTGTCAGGCCTTCTTGGTGGGTGTCAAAGCAGGGCTACTTGGCTCTTGATACACTGCGGAGTTTGGAGAAATAATGCTTCAGGTCTTATTCCAGAGCCTCCTCTCTCCGGAATCCCAACATGTGGCTAGAGCAAGATTTCTATTTCTATTTCGTGGCACTGTTGACATTTTGGGCAAATGTTTCCTATTGTGGGGCCATCCTGTGCTTTAGGATGTTCAGCAGTGTCCTTGGTCTCCACCCATTGGATGCTAGGACCACCCTGTCCCCAAGTCTAGAACCACTGCATTAAAGGATAATCTGGAGACAAATTTGAATGCTATTTACCAAAGTCTCGAGTCTCCCTCTTTCCTTTTGTACCCATTTCTTTACCTATGTCAGGATCGTCATGCCTAAATTCTCACAGGATGCAATGACAAAGGACTCTCCTGCAAATGGAGGACCCTATGCAGATGGCCTCACCATTTGCCAGAAACACTCGGGAGAATTCTAAATCCCCCCTGGACTGAGCTAGGACCTTGACAAAGCACTCAGCTTGTTTCTTCCAGTAGTTCTCAAATGGAAATGGTGCCATAGTTTGAAGGCTAGATGATACCCATGGACCTGGCCCCAAACCGCCAAGGAAAGCAGGTTAGGCATTTTAGAAATAAGAAAATGTTTTCTTGCAAGAATGCCAACACTCCTGGATTTGAGATGAGTGAGGTGGGAAAGACGAGAGGCCAAGCTTTTGGTGGCATGCTTTTCCAGCACCAAAGTGGGCCTCGAGGATAAAGAAATAGAGTGTTTGTAAGACCTTGTTGCAAGGAAATGGCCCACAGCCAGCCCACGCCATGCTCTTTCCGAGGTGGGGTTACCAGCCCAGGCTCTTGACGGGGAAGCTGGGTATGTTGGGTTTTGCCTAACATCTTGGAATGATTCATTTATTCCTCTGCTCTTAAGAAAACCCACTCACCTTGCAAGGACCTTCCAGTCATCAGAGAACTCTGTTTTGTACAAAATAAAGTGAATCTGTTTGTGTCTGATTCATCTCCACTGAATGTAGCAAAAATGGTGTTTTGTGAGGAGTACTTGCTATCCATTAACCAGGAAAGGCTTCTCCTTAAAAATGCCTCCTGCGCTTTGAAAACAGGAAGTTACAGTGGCCAAAAGCAAGTGAGTTCCAAGCTGGCTGGTTCAACTCCAGACCCCATCCCCACATCTACCTGTTGGCTCCAGGTCAGCCTTCCCAGCCTTCTCTCTAGCTCTTTACACTGGCAGGTGATTAGCCTCTGTCAATGCAGCCCTCCTTTTTGGCTCAGGCTTTCTGTAATATCCTTCCTCTTACTTAGAGAGACACTTCTGTCTTCCCCCTTGTCTCTCCTCTTGGCCCCCTCTCTTAATCCTCAGAGTCTGAGCAAAACTTTAAATGTGTTTTTTCCTCTCAGATAAATTGAAAAAAAGAATTGGGTGCTAGTGGTTACTGGCCAGCACTCGATATTCTTTCTTCCTGGTTTAGAGTTGAAAAAGAGCACTGTTTTATGATTCTTCAGCACGAAGTCCTGACCCAAGAAGCTTCTTGAAACTCATTTAACTGCAGGTAAATGGAAACCCTATGAAAACTGCCTCAGATAAAGAAGGAATTTATTGGATCATATTGTTGAAAAGGCATTTGGTTTCAGGTGCAGCTGAATCCAGGAGCTAAAATATGCCATCGGCTGTCAAAAGAAAAGAAAAGAACCCAATATAAAAATAGGTAATACCACTATACACCTGTTGGTATGTCAAAATCCAAAAACTAATAATACCAATTGCTGGTGAGAATGCAGAACAACATGAATTCTCACTAGTTGCTGGAATGAATGAAAAATAGTAGAGCCACTTGGGAAGACAGTTTATCAGTTTCTCACAAAGCTAAACATAGTTTATCATATAATCTAGCAATCAGAGTTGGAGATATCAGTATGAACTCATGTTTAGCTCAATATAGATGTAGATGGTTACATATAGAAATATTTGACGATATGTATATATGCACAGGTTAGTTTGCGTGCATATAATTTCTTGTTCTGCCACCTGAGAGGGCCTAGAGGCAATGAAATTCCAGTGGCAATGAGTACACTAACCACCTAGATCGTGGTTTCTAATATCACTCTCTAATAAAAGGAGGATTTCTTAGAGAAATGACTGGGTCTACGACTGGTGTAGGAAATAAACAAGATGAACCTATAGCATCTTATAGTGACAGAAATTAAAGAAGTGCTGAAACAAACAAATGAAAAACACTGCAATGATGGTGATTTATCAGAGGGACACAGGAGTCAAGAGCCAAAGCTACAGCAATTTGGTCAACAAAATAAATAAAGTAGTCTTGGATTATAACCCAAAGTTTAAAATAAATACTAGGAGTTTAATAAATAAATATGTGGGATAATAAAATTTTTTTTCTGCAAAATAATTCTAAATCATTTATGTAGAAAATTAAAAGCACTATAACTCCTTACTCTTTAATGTGGGCTATGAATAGTGACTTTCTTTTACAATGCACAGTATAAAAGGGGGAGGGATGGCAGTTAAAGTAATTTTACAGTGGAGAAACTTGATAAACACTAGCTCAGCCAGGTGATCAAAGTTAACATCAACAGTGATACGTAATTTTGGTATTATGTATCCTTGATCTGGTGTGATGAAAATGGCACTGTACTTTTTTAAACTTTCTCAGGAATCGCATATCCTCAGTCTAATCATTAGAAAAACATCAGGCTAATCCCAATTGTGAGACATTCAACAAAATATCTGAATAGTACTCCTCAAAGTTTTCAAGTTCACTAAACAAGAAAAGCCTGAGAAAATGTCACAGTTAACAGGAGTCTAAGGAGACACGATAATTAAATGTAATGTGATATCCTGGCTAGGATCCCAGAAGACAAAAAAGATACTAGATGAAAACTAAGAAAATCTGAATAAACTGTGGACTTTAGTTAATAATAATGCATCAGTATTGATTTATTGTGACAACTGTACAATAGTAATGCAAGCTGTTAATAATAAGAGAAAGCGTGTGTGTGGTGTATGGAACTCCCTACTATCGTAACAATTTTTTGTAACACTAAAACTGTTTCAAAATAAAATAGAAGATTTATTTTTTAAAAAATTGGAGAATTCAGTTGATAGAATTAGTCTCTTCAACATGTCTGTGTAAGATAGTCATTATCATCATCACTAGCAGCAGAATAAATGTCATAAATTAAATTCAAAATATAGTATTCAACAAAGAGAAATTACCTTATTATGCAAATATAAAACACTCAATCTTACTCATAAACATTGAAAAATCAAATAAATATTTAAAATACATTTTTGGCCTATTAATTGAACCAAAATATATAAATTACAAAGCTCCAAATTGGCAAGAGTGATTAAAACTGGTACTTGTGACAGTGAAGATTTATTGTAAAGAGGTTCAATTTATTTACAGAGTAATAAAACATCATAGTGATTGACTCCATAAATTCTAATTCGAGAAATATTTCCTAAAAAATACATATTTGAATAAAAATCATATGCATGATAATGTTTTTGCCATGATGTTAAAAATATATATGGGATTATCCTAAATGCACATTAATAGAATGAGTAAATATTATTCACTCAGTGGAATACAACACAGGCAATACATACATACTCTGATCTGTGTTGTGAAGAGACCATGCTAATTGCTTAGTTGAAAATAGGCTGTAGATGGGAACATTGGTAATGTAAGTAGCATTCAGTTAGGATATATTAGAAAACTCTAAGCAGAAAACAGTGGAAGTCTGGAGCAGGATAGTGAAGTGAAGTTTACTGAGAAGTGGCTAATCTTTGGATCTACTTTGAAGATTGATTTGAAGAGATTTTCTGATGGATAAGATAAAAGATGTGAAAAAGAATAGGTCAAGTATTATTCCAAGATTTTTTACCAAGAGCAACTGAAAGAAAGGACTTATGATTCAGAATGAGGAGAGACTGAAGAAGAGCAGGTTTGGGGGAAAAACAAGAGTTTGGTTTTAGAAATTTTAAGTTTGAGATACTTATAGTTTGTTTTGAAGAAGAAATATTTTATAGCAGGTATGAATATTGATGGGAATTATCCAGAATTGAGAAAAAAAACTGATTCCAGAGAAATGTGAAATAATTCCTGGAGTTATTTCCTTGAGTAGGTCCTAGGGTATAGTTTATAAGTAGGATTATTGATTTTAAGTAAAAACAAATATTGTTATTTAGACTAACAGGAGGGGAAACAAAGTAGACAGACACAGAGGCAGGTATGTGGATGAAGGTGTGATTAGAGCATGGAGAAGTTCTTTCATTATTGCTTTACTGTCAGTAAGTAGTCATACGATAAAGAAGACAGGTGCATATGGAATGGAGGCTTGAAGAGCAAAGAAATGTTGAATTATCCAGGAGACTGAAAGAGTAAATTAAGCAAGACTAGGGTACTAACAACTCATAATTTTAGTGGTAATTTATTCAAGGAGAGAGCAGTAAACATGCTTGTAGGTTTAACAGTAGCATTTTCAGCTCTCTGGGTACAGAACTGGGTTGATGGAGAATCATAGTTAACAACAGTTAGCATGTTGGGCATAGGATGGGAGAAGAGAGAATCAAAGGAAATTGAAGGCGTCTTTAGAAAGTCATTATATTCATTGGCCATGGCATCAACAATCGGTAAAAAGTGAAATTAGGACATAGTAATGAAGAATAGAAAAAAAAATGAAAGGATAAATGAGTGATAAGATGTTTCATTGAAGAATTATTGTAAGAAATATATTAGAAAGATTGAAAATGAGAGTTTGGGGAATGGAATACTTGAATTGAAATAGAAATAATTCGCTTATTGGCAATGTAAAGGACCAAGGCATAATCATACAGTGGTTGGGATGGTATGCAGGATATAGTAATTGAAGGAGAGAGCTTAAAAAAAGAGAAAGCAGACAATAGAAAGAATTATTTATGTGATATTAAAATTACCAAAAATTATGGCAAATGTAGTATTGGAGAATAAAACAATGTTTTAGAATCTAAATATTCACGGAATAATGGGTAGTACTTGAGATTCTATAGATGACTGCATATTTTAGAAATAAAATAAACATCAAAATAAATAAGGTAAGCATTCAGCCTAAGACGTGCATGAGAAGATGGCCATTTTCTAAAGAAATACTGGTAACACAAATCCAAACCATTTCATAATCATCCAATTCACATACACACAATGATGTTACCAAGATTTGGAGAAATATGAACTCACATGCACTGCTTGTAGACCAATAATTGCACAATCGCTTTGGAGACAAATTTGATTTTACCTAATAAATGTAAAGATAAACATATTGTTAGGTAGTGTCCATGTTAGAGGAGGTCATTGAGAGGACATAATCACCTGTTCACCTGAGAGCTGGACCCCAGCAATCAGAGGCTACTCACCCGCTCCCTGACTTTGTAATGTATATTCTGCCCACTTTTCTCACAGTGGGTGTCATTTTCAAGGATGCAGCCTTGAGAGAGCAATGTGTTGTTGAGACCATCTGGATGGTACATGTTACTAAACCCAATTAAAACCTCTATATGAAGTTTTAAGATTCTGGCAGGCAGGTTTAGAGATCTACTCATCTTTAGGCTGCCCAAGACAAGAGTTGTATGCAAATTATCTTGCTTATTAAATCTGTCTTATAGCAATCTGGAGTGGTCTGCCTCTTCAGTCTTTCCTTGCCCTCTATGTAGGAGTAGAGCAGTTTGCAAACCAACACTCTGTAATTCAACTTGTATTGAATTACATGAAATGAGCCATATTTCCTATACTTCCTTGAGTTTAAAAGTCACCTGGGTGGCTCTCCTTAAAAAATGCTCCCAGACTTCTCTGGAGAGGATCCTGGAAAAATTTGTTAAGAGTATTAAGTAACAAATTAAGTAACAATGAAGTGATTTTTAACCACTTAGGCACACCACCCTAGATAAACCCTGACACATAGGAACAATGGGTATGCAGAGAATATTTACTGAAACTTAGTTTATCACTAACAGAAATATTCAACTAAAATATTCATCAATAAAAAAATAAGTAGATAGTGGTACATTTCTATAATAAATTATTTAAAAATTATAAAATGAATGAATGAACAGACATAACGTGAAGGAGTAAATCAAAAATATAGATTCAAAATAAAAGAGACTGTCAGTACCAAGCTGATCAAGAAGGGAAGGCTTCAGTGGTGAGATGCCCAGTTGAAAAAATGCACAAGGAGCCGACATGAGAATGAAATGGCAGGTACCAAATTTATTGCGGAGAACCCACACTTCTGAACCGCATAAGTTTTATATACATTCGAGAACAATAGTGGCATTCTGCCATACATGCGTAATAAACAATAAGCTGAGTCATACTTAGCTTACTAAGTATGACTTAGTTATACTTAGTAAGTACACATCTTACTTACATACGCAGGCGCCTTACTACATTAATGTAACATTTTAAATATGGAGTTCTACCCCCAGCTGCAAGCCTGGATCACAGCCAGACCTGGGACCCACAGAGACACTATATTTTCATAAAACATTTTAACAGGAAACATGCCAAACAATGCTATATTTTCCCTATAGATACATTTATAGATAAAAATTGAGAAATTCATGTAATGATAAACACCATATTCCAGACATTGGATATACCTCTAGAGTACATTAACAAAGACGAATGGTATGACTAGAATATAGAGTTTCAAACTTATCAATAATATTTTATTTTAAAAAATATATCTGAAGCAAATATGGTAAATCATTAGCATTTTATGAAGATATACAATAGTTTTGTATTTTCAAATTTATGTATTTTATATAAACCTATAGATTTATACCCACAGACTTATATTTGGCCTATTTTATTAACTTTTTAAATTCACTAAATAAAATAACTAAATTCCCTGTATGAACAATTGTCGCAAATAAAGCATATGCTCCATGATACTGATGATTTTTATCCTACGTTACCAGGAATACTTTTTATATCACTTCAATAATTTGTTGTCCAAATATAATAACAATTAAATAAATAGATAATTAATCATGATTAATCTATAAAATAGTTGTTGGTCTTGTACTAGAAAATGAGCATTGTAAAAGAGGGTCTGCTTATGTACCACTAAGCAATCAAAATCTTGATGTATAACTTTTTATATTGCAGTAAATGGGTTTCAGTGTTTAGAGGCAAGCTGACTACACTACACGAGTAATATACTGTTAAAAAATAATACAGGAACATAAAAGAAAATTCACACTCCTCCAACAAAAGTGTCACCAGAGGGAATTTTCTTATGATTCTTGTATTTTGGACACAACCTTATGCATCTCTCTTTCTTGCTTAACTTTGAGATCCTTGAAGCTAAGCTTGGTTCATTCATTTTTGTGACCACAAAAGTTAGACCCCAGTCTGACACATACTAGTGGCTCAATATATGTGTGAAATGAATTCATGTCAGATGCAACAACAAGAAAAAAGAGGCATAACACTTTACAAAAGGATTCCATGTTCTAATTCTTGCATATGCGAATAGATGACCATATGCTGGAAACTTGGAAGAGCAACAAAACAAAACACGATACAAAAATTACTCTCATAGGCTTCCTAGTCACACAGGTTTGCAATCATACATAAAGGAGTGTTCTGCTATTTTAAAAATCAGATTATCATTTTACCTAAAAAATATTCAGACTATCTTTACTATATTTCAATATATACTCCATATGGCATGTGACATAGTTACTATTTTTAAAGAATATAAATCTATGACTGGCACTGCAAATGAAAATGTTAAGAGAAGTAACATCTTGTTAAAAGAAAAAATGGAGGCTAAGAATTTCCATTCCATAAATAAAAATATAAGTAATATTCTTGGGATTAAATACTTTTCTATTTCTAATTAAAATCATGACATTTCCATCAGAGTAAATTTTCTCAGTGCACAGAGAGGCACATTGGTCTATTTAGTGATATATTCAGAAAATTTACATATGAAAAACTTAGTCATACACACCTTATTCAAAATTATACATGGGGCTGTAGGATAAGACATCTGAATGTCTTCAGAGTATGCTATTAAGACTAAAATTTGATATTCTCTTACTACAGGTATTGTAGCACTAAATACCACTTACTATGAATGTTCCTTTGCTTTCTCTTGTCCACTAGGTAATGTGCTCTATTAAGAAACAGTCTTATCGTCTCCACAATACTTGGTTAACAATATTTGCAGTGCAGGTATTTAAAATTCTAAACTATTTCTAGTCAATAGTAGTAAAAAGTAGTGAATGCCTTGACAAGCTTAAAAAATATTTTTCAGAATGACTCCCTGAAGACATATCTTTCTGTAATACAAAAGCAAAATCTAAAAATATTTTTGATTACTTGGCACACTTTCTCCAAAAGTAGGTTTATATTAGAATGGATTCTTATTTTTCTTTTAAAAAAGCCTCAGCAACATCTATACACATTTTGGCTGACTTCAGTATTGTAAATTGTGGAATAAGTCTCAGGGCAGATCATGAAGAATCATAGTTACATGTAAATGAAGTATTTTTTTTTGCAGCATCTCATTTCTTTAACAATATGGGAAATAAAATGTCCTTTTTCCTAAAAGACATTAGATTGATTAGGAATGATTTTTATATGAAGAGTCTTTTATTGAACTAAGATATTTTTCTGATTTCCTTTTCTTTCAGTCTATGTGCATATGATCTCATTAGTTAAAACTTTTAGAACAGGTAAAGTTACGTTCAAATTGAATAACTTCCTACTAGTCCCAGGTATTAATGTTTTCTGTACAGATGCCAACAATAAGTGTGTATGTGTGTGTGTCTTACACAAACTACTGGTCTTTAAATTTTCATTTCTTCATAGGAGAGAAGAATAGAGGAGATTCTGATTATAGCTAGTTCTTTAGCAATTTTTGATACTGTGGTCAAGTTGCCTTGCTACAAAGTAAAGCCTAGATTTTCTAGGAAATCTCTATTCCAATTAATCCAAAATATATAATAGGGAGCAACATGGGGCAGTGTTTTGCTTTAATGCAATAAGTTTTCTTTTTAACTACATGGTATAGAGATAACGAGTCTTTCTAACATTACTCTATGAATAGGACGTGAGAATTTTAGTTTAGGCCATCTCGAAATGATTTTGGAACTTTAATACTTAGTCTTCTTTGGTTAGATATCACATCAGAACTGTATTCTCTCAAATGTTATTCTATATATTATAGAATTATAATCAGTTTACACACACAGACACAAATATGACATGAGGAAGAATCATTCAAAAATATCATTTAAAAAGTAACTGTGCTGCATGTTTTTAAATCAAAGAAGTGTGTAAGACTATGTTCCTGCTAGGGAGATAAATCAAATCTAAAAATAATTATCTAGATGATAATTATGTTTATTTGTAAATTTTCCCTGTTGAATTTATTAATAATATACGTATAAAAATGGAGCATCATAAGATAGCTGCATGATTAGAAGGATTGTTATGTTAATCATCAAAAATTTTATCTTATTTCAAGTTTTTGGAAGAGCCTTATGAACAAACTACATTCAAAAATACATGGATACGTCTCATGTGGAAAGTTTTAAAATAAAGTTGCTTATTTCTGTTCTGGCTCTCAATACCCAATAAATTACTGGCAGGTCAAAAGTTGTTTGTAAATGCAATTAGAGTTTTCAAGATATCATCTGCTTATGGATACAAAAGAGGTCACGTCAGCAATAGAAACTAATTTTGACTGGCTTTTTACTTCTACTTGGAAATTTGAAGGACTTCCATATCTGAAGGAGTAGCTGAATGAACCTCATGTAGACAGAAATCCCACGATGACTGTGTCGATCATCCCAGCAAGGCCAATGTTTCGTTGCCCCAAACCAGGCCCCCTCAAGTGCTGCCTCTGCTCTGTGCTGCTTCACCAGGTATGCTACTTTGGTACATCTTGCCATTATTTTATTAAGTAATACTATTTTTCTCCTTTGTGTAAAATAGTTCTCTGCTAGTGACCACCAAGGTCCACAAAATGGCAAATCTGAGCAGTGTTGTAAAAAAGCTAGAAAATATTCCTCTTCAGATTATGTTAATGACTTGCTTTCAGGCCATATAGTTTTGCACATTTCAGTGACATAGCTCTTTAGATTTAGTCCACAGCATGTCTGGGCTATATCCGGGTGTATTATATTTACTGAAATTTGCTTTAAAATACTTTTGTAGATATATGTGCATCACATACTTTTTATCCATAGCATTACAGGAGTTGGTTAACAATTAAACTACCTTTAACTAGGAGCTCGCATTTCAGGAGGAACTACAAATGGACTTCAGCAATTTTTATCTTTGACCAAGCAGAAGTTTTACTAATTAGGATAATGGTGTTAAAAATTATTTTTATAGCTGTAAAGATTAATAAATGTATAAATTAATTATAACTATTTGTTTTTGTTTTTGTTTTTGTATGGAAAGGAGACGGACAATGCTCTTTGGAATGAGTTTCTTAAATTAGGATTCAGTCTAATTCTGTTTACAGATGCTTATCAGAGAATTCTGCTGCCTGATTCTGGCTATAAGTTGAGATGTATCATGTCTGTAGAATATTGATGTACCTGCATCTAGTAAAACTTTCATTCTAAGCACTCTCAGGACACCTAAAATGACAGAAAGTTGAGATTACTGAACAGATTATTTGGCTGTTTGTGTGCCTGCTTACTAATAGATGTTTGTATATACAGTAGAATTCAGTCTGTGACTTGGTTCCATTCCACATAAAGGAATGGGGAAATAGGAAAAGTGCAACATGATTCTTAGGCACCTCTCACTGTTCAGGGTTAACAATATTTTCCAAAAAGAATTCTAATAATCCTTACCATTTGCAATGACTCAGGTCAGTTTGCATAAGGAAACAGCCAATAAGTACCACTTAAAATCTCTTGAGAGTTGTGTTGCTGGATCTGATTTTTGTACCAATTTTCTTTTTCTCTTAGGATGAGTTATCTTGAAGGAGGTTCCATAGTACCCCTGGAAATTAAACAGAGTTGTCCCAACCCAGAAATACATGCCCCGATGTAGATCCAGTTATATCTGCATTTCTGGTGGAATAACTTTTACCTCTTTTCCTCAGTTACTCTATACAAATTCAAACATTTCTTAAAGGGCCTTTCTCACCAGTTTTCCACATAGGCCCAGGCATGAACAAACCCCTAACAGCAGACCCGGCAGAAGTATAATGTCTCCAACACAATAAATATAAGCACTATGCTAGGAGTTTTGTGTGATTTGTGGTTTAGTATTTATGATTGAGCTACACAAAATTTGGGAGATCATTAGTTTTTAAAGAAGACAGCTGTTCAATCAGAATCTTGAGAAATAATCCTAGTTATCAGATTTGATACTTAAGGATCTCAGTTAATTTCAGTTAATAATTTTGTTGAAAATAAGGCCTTTTTGGCATCTGCTTCTTAAAGACAACTTGTGCTAATTACAAATGGATAAACATCTTTTTCTCTTAAAGTTTCTTGTTGTGTGAACTCTAGAAAATGCTCCTCTGTAGTGTTCATGCCAAGGCTCTACTTGGGGTGTCAGGTAACAGGATGCCAGTTAGATTTTAAGTTGAGATAAACAACAAATAATGTCTTAGGGTATTAGGATATAGGATGTCCTATGCAATATTTGAGACATATTTATACTAAAAAAATGGTAGTTTACAAGACATTCAAATTTAAATGGATGTCTATATTCTTATTTGTTAAATATGGCAACCCTAGTCATAATATTATGGAGTTGATTTATTTCAGTAGCAAGCTATCATATGTGTATTATATATATATATATATACATATATGTATATATATATATAATATCATATATAAATACATAATATGTATATATACACATATACAGTAATAGTTTTATGCAATTAGACAAAATAAAACTCATTCATGTTGATGCAAGTGTCTTTTACATATTTTTCCAACTTATGCAATTTGAGAAATGTTTCTCTTCCTGATAATGTTGACTACTGCCTCGATTCTGAAGGCAAATGACATACATCCCCTTTACCCAATTTCGCTTTCCCTGTATCTTTTAGTTTAAG
Source organism: Pteropus medius (assembly GCF_902729225.1). Lineage (NCBI taxonomy): Eukaryota > Metazoa > Chordata > Mammalia > Chiroptera > Pteropodidae > Pteropus > Pteropus medius. Next base: position 17,789,502 of record NW_024351730.1, read on the forward strand.
AATACTTTCACTTCAAAAGCCAGTATAAAGCCAGAATTAAATCCTTCTCCTGGGCAAAACTGTGAACCAAACTCCAAGTTCCCTAATTTGGAAGATTCAGCTTCCCATCAGCTAGAGAGTCTTTGCTTTCAATTTCTTTCCTTCTTCACTTTCTGTATACTGTATTTTAGGTCCTCTGCTCCTAATTTTGTTAGCTGAATTAGTTCCTAAGAACTGATTTTCTATTTTCCTTTTCTGGGTTTTATCTGGGTCTAACTGTAAATATAGACTGCGTCGAAAAGGAAATGCTTTCTGTATTAGGCTTCATTTTTCTACTCTCTTTCTTTTGCATATGTGAGATATTATATACTCCCATTAATCCTGTTAGGGACCAAAAGAGCCTCAGTGCACTTGTTTTTAATATGTTGCATTCTGAGACCTTTCTCTAAGGAGCTCAGTGTACATTACTAACATTATCTAATTAGTTCTCACAACATCTGTGTGAGGCTTTGGTTTCCTGCTCGTCTAGCTTCCAAATGATGACATGGTCACAAGGTCACATGGCAAATTTTGAAAACTTCTCAAATTGTTTAAAGGAACTCATAAAACTTTTCACCATTCTTCTAACCCTCTTTTCACTGTAAATCCAGGCAGACCTCTTTTCTCTCAACTCCTCTCCCAGGTTTCCGCTTTTCATTGTTCTAGTTCATGTCACTACTACATTATTTCTCTTTTAAATATTCATCTCTGTGATGCTAAGGACTGTACTTAATTTATCCATTCAAATGCCAGCCCATTTGTTAACTGTGCTACTATTGACAAGTTATTTAAACTTTTTGAGCCTGGTTTTTCCAACTGTGAAAAATACATTTTTCAAAATTACGATAAGAATTTAGAATAGTGAGCATAAAACATCTGACACATTGCCCAGCATTCAGCAGATATTTAGTAACCTTAGTTGTAATTGTTAGAATAATGGATCGAGGCTGGGTAAACAGTTACTGTATTGAAGGGTCTTACAGAATTTTTAATAGAAATTCAATATTGAATTTTTCTCAGTTACCTCCTTTGAAATAACTGAGATGATAACCTATACTCTGCACTAGTAAGAATTAAATGAAAGAAAAATTGAGAATGTGTCCAGAATGTTGTTTGTCACATAAGAGGCAATAAACTGTTAGTGAAAATATTAAGGAGAGAATATCTTCAGGAAATTTTAATGGCAAGTTCTTAAAAGCTCTTGTCGATATTGCCTACTTGTAGCTATTCTTGAGGGCACTAATCAATAAATACTAATAATAATTTTTGTTATTAAGACTTCTTAATTATATAATTGATGCATTTTTTTAAATTATGATCATTTATTACACACAATTCAGTTCTCTGGGAAATCTTAAACTCCTAAAAAGTTATGTCCTAATTCCAACATAAAGATGTGTCAAAATGAAGTGTTTATACTTTCATCAATGTTTCTTCAGTCCATTTGGTCATTTGAAAACAAATCTGTGTGATCACCTAACAGACTGTACCTGGTGCTAGGTACAAGCTCAGTAATATTAGCTGCCTGTGCCAACTGCAGGGGTCATCTTTAATATATCATTTCCCCTGCTTGTGTTAGTATACTCACTACAACATTTAGAGTACTCTAGCCTGTGTATTTCACATACAGCCATTGGCTACTTTTGTTTTGACCTGTCACCTTAGAATTGCCATTTCAGTTCTTTTTGTCTTTTAAAATGACATATATAAACTGAATATTGAAATCAGAATGAGTAGATTTAAATAGTATAAAGCAGTTTACTCCTTTACGTGCTCTATCAGTCATTTTTAAACACTATAACCTCCCTGGTTTGTTTTAGTAAAATTTTTATGCCTAAAAAATTTTTATTAAACCTATAAATTTTATATTTAAAAAGCACCTGTCATGCATTAGATTGACCCTATGAAATGGTTTTACATCATAAGAATAATACTTTTACTCAACCTAAATATACACAAGACTTTTTAAGCACACCTTTCACTAAGTTATTGGTAAACCTCATAGTCAACCATAACAGAAATGAGAAAATGGGCCAAAGTCTGCCCACAGATATTTATACAAAAACCCTATAGAAATCAATTAATTTTATTAAGTTTCTATGTGATTTTCTGAGAGTAGAAATTGGCTTAACTGTGTCTAAACCACTTCAATATCAACATGGAATGTAATAGGAAAATTTATACCTTTACTGGGAAATATAAAATGGAAAACTAGTCAAAAGTAGAAAAGCCTCCTATCTTTTACTCTCTTCAATTTTTTTGGTTGAATGTATAAATGACTTTTCCTGCACTAACAAATTAGTGTCAAGCATCTTATAAATTTCTACTTCTGGTTTTGAACTCCTCTAAATAAGTACAATCTGCTGTAGGCCAAATACAGACCACATAAACCAGACAATACAGTAAAAAATGGAAAGTATATAACTCTGGGTGGGCTTCTTCTCACATGATATAAAAGTTAGTAACCAATGTCTGAGTCTCCTCTAACTTGGCAATTCCTAGAGTCACCACAGATTTCAAACTTCAGAGGCTTCATGGAGACAGAGATGCTGCACCAGATTTCCTCTATGGGACTGAGGCACACAACCTCCGGCCATTGTGAATGTCGGCTATATGGTTGTATCACATCTCTCTTTGGGTTGCCCTCAGAGGAAAGGAGTTACCGCCATGAAGGTTATGACCCCTTCCAGGGGCAACTCATATTCAATTACTGCTTGATTAAGGAAGTACAAAACCCAATTATCTTACCTCAATTTGGGGCAACTCTGTAGAGTATTACAGTTTAAGAGCTCACCATGATATCATCTGAACCTTCCACTGAAACACTTCACATTTTAGCTTTTTCCTTCTGCTTAATCTTGCTTTTCTTTATTTTAGATGTAAATCCTGAGTGCTTTCTCAAATAATCTTCCCGAATGCAATTCTATAAACTTCATGGTTTTTAGTCTTTAGAATACTAAAATGACAACAGGGTGGAGAGTATCTCCCTGAAGAATTGAGAGGCACCAGTTCCTGACCAGTTTTTCCACTATGGCATTATCTGGAATATATTCTTTGAACTGATAGATGGTGGATTTGGCAGTAAACATATAAAAACAGCTTTAAAATAGGTCCAAATTATTATTCTCTCTCGTCATTAACCCCAGGCTAGGCCTTTCTAGTGTGGCCTATTCCTTACTATTCAAGGCCTGGTAATTTTCATCTTATTCTTTAAAAATTCTAAAAAGCAAAATATTCTGTGTCCCATGGACAAAAGCAAACAATCAATTAATCTAGGTACTCTTCTAAATGTTTACGTAAATTAATTCATTTATTTATATCATGTATATACTACTTTTATACCTATTTAGTAGATAAGGAAACCAAAGCCCAGACTACTTTAATTTACCCAAGATCACAGCTACAAAGTAGAGGAGCTGAGATTAAAAAAAAAAAAAAAAAAAAAAGGCATTTTCAAGATCACTAAAACAGAAACTAAGATGTTGCATCATGTGAAGTATGAAACAACATATATTCAATGCCTCCCTAGAGTATCTGTATGGAAAAGTATGTTGGTGGCAAACCACCAGTCCAAAGCATCTGTTTTTTATTTTATATAAATACTGTCAAAACTACATTTATTTGAGAAGGAAACCAAGAGGATAACCAGGGTGTGAAAGGAAAGAAGATTTTATTTTTTTATAGCTGTCATTTTAGAAATCATCTCCACCTAGAAATCTATTGACAACTACTAAGATTTGTTATAGCATGCTTTAACTCTCTTTTTCTTCTATCTTTAGTTTTGGGGTTAATGAGGCCTCTTCTTTGAGCAGGACAAAGGTAACCCATTTGAACCTTTTATATATATGAATTAATTACTTTAATAGAGGCAAATAGAAATTTTAGAGTTGGAGAAATAAAGGCTGTTCTGAGTTATATAGCACATTTGGAGATTTATTTGTTTATTTTTAATACAAGCATTAGATTAGATATTCACCCGATGAAAGATAATAGCATGAGGATAGTGGTTTCTTTTAAACAAAGAATGACCTAAGAATGAATGCTCTCCTAAAAAGAATTAAATACCAGGAAACTGAATTAAAAAAAAAAAAAATCGGCAGAGAAATATCTTTGGTAAAAAATTTCAGAGATTATAACTGAATTATATCTTTTAACTTTCCATGATAAAAATTTCCTATAAATGGCATAAATTAACTTTTGCATGAAAATCTGGGTGTATGATCAATCTAGCTTAAGAAAACCTCATGAGTAACTTGTGAAATATAAGTTAAAGTGAAATATAAATAATTTTCAATCCAATAGAATTTGTTGTCTAGTCTTTTTTTTTTACTTTCCTACTTTAATGATTTCACTGAGGTTTTTCTTTTCATCTAAAAATGACAATTCAGTGACCCCAAATGATTGCTTCTAAACATTAAAATAAATATACAAGTAAACTAATAATAAAAATCATAACAAACCACATTTATGGTAAAAGATGAATAAGAATTGATAACATGTTCTTAAACTCACTTACTACATTTAATTATAGAGTATTATAGAAAGGTGCAGTTATTTTTTTGTTATAAGTATAAACACATAAAATAATTCACCTTAATTATTTGAATTTATTTTGAAACAAAGTATCTTAAAATAAATCATAAACATTGACTTAAATGCTGCAGTCGGATATTTAGATCTACACCAAATTCTGTGAATTTTCACTAATAAGTCTGGCATCATTTTTTTTTGTTGTTAATTATAATCTCCTTTCAATATACCATAAAATAAGAGCTAAGTATTTATGACGTATGAAAATGCCTGACTCTATCCATTTCTTCCTGACCTGTCTAACTTTGTCCTATTGCTCACATTTTAATCATTTATCATATCTATCACTACAATGTTCTCACACACAATTTTTCTTATATCAGTTCAAAATATATTCATTAAAAATTTTCTATGTTTTTTGTTATATTACTCTCCATGTTTCATTGATGCTATAGTTTTTCAACTAGAAATACTCATTTAAAAATGTTTTAAAAATTTTAAATTATATTAGCTTTAGGTATACAACATAGTGATCAGACATTTATATAACTTTGAATTGATCATCTTGATAAATCTAGTACCCATCTGACACCATACATAAAATATTATTAACTATATTATTATGCTATACTTTATATCTCCATGACTATTTTGTAACTACCAATTTGTACTTCTTAATCCTTTTCCCTTTTTTACCCTCCAAACTCCCCTCCCCTCTAGCAAGATTCAAAATGGTCTCTGTATCTATGAGTTTGTTTCTGGTTGTTTGTTTGTTTGTTTTGTTCTTTAGATTCCACATGTAAGTGAAATGGTATGGCATTTGTCTTCCACTCAGTACAATACCCTGTATGTCCACCCAGGCTGTTGCAGATAGCAAGATTTCATTCTTTTTTTATGGCTGAATAATATTCCATTGCATACATGTATCACTTTTTCTTTATCCATTGGATGAACACATGGTTGCCTCCATATCTTGGCTATTGTAAATAATGTTGCAATGAGTATGTGGATTCTCACGCCTCCTTCAAAATAGTGTTTGGGGTTTCTTTGAATAAATATCCAGAAATGGAATTACTGGATCTTTCTTTATCTCTCATTATAGCCTTTGTTTTAAAGTTTATTTTGTTTGGTATAAGTATTACTACCCCAGGTTTTGTTTGTTTGTTTGTTTGTTTCCATTTTCATGAAATTACTTTTCCTATCCCTTTATATTCAGTCCGTGTGTGTCTTTGATATATAGTGAGCCTCTTGTAGGCAGCATATGTAAGGACCTTGTTTTCTTTTCCATTCAGCCAAACTATTGTTTGATTGGAGCATTTAATCTATTAAAGTAATTGTTGATAGACATATATTAATTTCCATTTTATTATTCATATTTTCTATCTTCTTGTTTTCTTCTTCTTCTTCCTAAAGAAGTCCCTCTAATGTTTCTTGTAGTACTGATTTGGGGTCAATGAACTTCTTTATCTTGTTCTTGTCTGAGAAGCTCTTTATCTGTCTTTAGATTCTAAATGATAGCTTTGCTGAGTAGAGTAATCTTGGTTGTAGGTTCTTGTTTTTTTATCACTTTGAATATTTTGTGCCAATCCCTTCTGGCCTGCAGTTTCTGTTGAGAAATCAGCTGCCAGTCTTACTGGGAGCTCCCTTGTAGATAACTAATTGCTTTTCTCTTTGTATTTTTAATATTCTCTCTTTGTCTTTAACTTTGGCATTTTAATAATGATGTGTCTGGATGTGGGCCTCTTGGGATTCATCTTGTTTAGGACTACCTGTGTTTCTTGGGCTTGTATGCCTATTTTTTTTTTTTTTTTGTCAGGTTAGGGAAATTTTCTGTCATTGTTTCTTTTTCTAATCTTTGGTCTCTCTCTTCTCCTCTGGTACCCCTATGATGTGAATATTGGTATATTTGATACTGTCCCAGAGGCCCTTAATGTCCTCACTTTTTTTGCATTCTTTTTTCTTGTTGCTGTTCTAATTGGGTGTTTTCTGCTACCTTCTCTTCTAAATCACTGATTTGATCCTCTGCTTTATCTAACCTACTGTTGGTTCCCTACAATATGTTCTTCCTTTCAGTTATTACAGTCTTCTTTTCTGACTTCGAGTTCTTTTTGTTTTCTATCTCCACTTTTATGTTTCCTATTTCTTTGTTAAAGTTCTCACTGAGTTCATCTACTCTTCTTCTCCTAAGTTCATTGAGCATCCTTATAACTGGAGTTTTGAACTCTGCGTTTGGTAGATTGTTTGTCTCCATTTTGTTGAGTTTCTTTTCTGTAGCTTTGTTCTGTTCTTTCATGTGGAACATGTTTCTCTGTCTCCCCCATTTTGACTGCCTCTCTGTATTTGTTTGTATATATTAGGTAGGGCTGCTATATTTCCCAGTTTTAATAGAGTGGCCTTATGTAGTAGGTGTCCTGTGGGTCCTAGTGGCACAGTATCCCTGGTAGCTGAGCTGGGTGCTTCAGATGTTTCCCTTGTATGGATTGTGTGTGCCCTCTTGTTGTAGTTGAGCTTTGGTTGCTGTTTGCTCTTCAGTGGGAGGCACTGACCCTCAGGCTGATCAGATGTGAGAACTGTCCATGACTAGAGTGGAGGAGCTGTTGTGCAGGAGCTGACCCAATAGAGCAGGATTTGCTTTAGCAGGGCTCTGGTGTCTGTCCAGTATGACTTTTGGATGTGTTGTTTGTGGAGGTAGCCCCAAGGGTCCTCCTGCTCAGTCAGAAGTTGACTGTAGGGCATGCTGCCCCAGGGCTTCATGGGAGGAAGCCCATCATAGGCCAAGTTCAGTTTTAGACTGTGCTTTGTCTAGGGCCATCTGCCATGAACCACACTAAGCAATCTGCAGATGGCCACCACTCACACTGGTCTTGGAGATGCCTTAAGAAGTCGTGCTGCAAATGCAGGCCGGCTGTCAGCTGCTGGCAGTCTCAGAAGCGGGGCTGTTCAGTAAGAGGTATAGAGCCCACTGAGGCCAGATGCTGCATGTTTGTTTTATTTTTTATTTTGAGAGAGACTTAGCTATTGTGGTCCTATATAATCATGAACATTATACTACATACTACTGAGGATAAAGAGCCTGACATATATGCAGATCATGTAAATAAATTAATCAGCTTAAAGTAGTATAATGGAGACTGTAAATAAAAGATATCCAACTCGGAGTCCCATTTACACAAGCAAAAAAGAAAAAGTCTTGTTATATAATTCATGATTCTCAGTTAAGCAGATGTAAGAATGATTCTCTTTACAATTGGCTTTGCCATTAATAATCAGAAAATTTGAGGCATTAGTCAATAATCAATGTATATCACTATTTCTAGCTAAGCACTATTTTAGGTACTGTAAAAAATAGGTAAATAAAATAGTTTTTATTAAAGAAGCTGACTCTCTAGTGGTGGACACACATACTTAAATAATAAAATTCTATCATCTGAGAAACAATTTTACAATAGGATAAGGCACTAGTGCTATGAAAACACAAATATGATCTGTATGATCTACTTGGATGACTCTGGAAAGTTTTATTTTTTCCTTTCACAAATAATATTGAATATCTACTTATACGTATATCATGTACTTTCTGTGGCCATTGGAGTACAAAGATAAACAAGGCAGGTTTCCTGTACTTTAATAGTTCAGGGTCTATAAGTTAAGGGAATAAATATGTAGAAAAAGAACCAAGTGTTATAATAGAAAGTATCATATGAACTTTTTGAGACCAACATGAGAATTAAAGTAGAAGTTAAACAAAAGAAAGTGTAGGAAGATAGAAGAAGGACACATGAAAAATACAAAGTATGAAAGAATGTAATCCATAAGAATTGATTCTAGTAGAGCATACCTGTATGGATTAACAAGAGGAAAACTCGAGACATACACATGGACAAATCAGGAAGTTCCAGTAAAATAATTAAGAAATTTGGACTTTTTCTTTAGGTTATTGATTTTTTTTTTATATCATTGATTCTGAAACTTTCATTTGCATAAGAAAAAATATTCTGTTCTTTGGCTTAAGTTACACCTTTGAGAAAAAATTTTCTAAATGATGGGAAGTACTGAAATTAGATTATTAATGGAAACCAAGATGATAAATGATAACAACCTGAGGCCATGAAAGTAGGCAAGAGGATAAAATACATGTAATAATTTGAAATCATCAATATTATTAAAATTCTAGTATCTGTTGGGTAAACTGATAAGAGAGGAGAAATAAAAATGAAAAATTTATTTGTAATCACTCCTCCACTATACTCTTATGCATTACACATGGCTGTGCTGATTTTCCTACTGGTGTGTATGCACATATAACCTAGGGGTAAATCGCAACTTCTGACCTCCTGTGTAACTCATGTTAGAGATAATTCTATATGAAAAAAAATGCTTTGTGACAATAGAAAAATAGCCTTGGGGTAAATCACACTTTCTCATTTAATGTATGTCCCATGTTGGAGACTATTTTATATGAAAACATGTGCTTTGTGGCATCTGATAAATTATATTAAAATTTGTCTAGTATAGAATAAGCAAAAATTATATTTTTGTCCATATTCTTGGCTTCAAGATTGGATAAAAAGCTTTGAAACATATTTGTAATATTTTTTGCCAGGTATTAACAATACATAAGTCTACAGGTGACTGCTGAATTCGTAGTGTATCTCCAAATGTTATGGAGCACTAGGTTAGAATCACAATTGAATAATATTATTAGCAATGCTATTAATGTAGATTAGACATATAACTTAATTTACAGTTTTCATTAAGAATATCCTGATATTCTGCTTTCCTTCCATCTTTCTTGTTTTATTTATATTCCCTCCCACTTATCTGAAACATCATCTACTAGTAAAAGATGTGTATTGTCAAGAGTATGAGAAGGATGTGAATGAAAATGAAAACTACATTAATTGCTTCACTCAATTCATTTAGTGTAGGTGTCAAGTTGCTTATTATTTAATAAAATTAAGAGTTTAAATGCATTCCAATTGGGTCATTCTAGCTCTAGTAATTGGATGTAATTTATATATTTTATATTTTCTCTTCTTGTTTCTTTCAGAGTATGTCATCCATAGATTAAACAAAGAGAACAAGACCAACACTTTTAAAAAATAGTTATACTTGTGCCTTAGGAAAAAAAAAGTTGAGCTGGTGGTCTAAGACTAAACTTTTCAATTAAATTGTTCTTGTTTTCTTTATTTTCTTTTGTATGTTTGATTTACAATAAGATTTGACATTTTCATCATGCTGTGGGGGAACTCCAAATGAAATCTTTACCCCATGTACTTAAGTGATAAGAGATGTGAAAAATGACACATTTTCTTCTCAAATTTCAAAAATTCATTAAATACTATTTCCTGAATCTATAACTGTTCGAATGCATTAGGTTGGAATCATGTGTAATTTAAAATTATTTCAGCACTTCTGTATGATATGATTTTTAAACAATACTGTTTCTTATTTAATTTTTTTAAAAAATTACAGGATATTCTAGTTGTGAAATAATTTTACTTCACATTACCATAGCTAAATGGCACAGACAAAAATTTCCATCAGTCAACGTATGATCTCCACAGCCAAGAATTTAAGCATTCTTTATTACTTCTCTAGTAAGTGCCTGAGATTTTTTTTCTCTATTTCCTACTATGTAGCTTGTGCTCTAGCTAAATTTAACTCATTATTCTTTCCTGTGTATGCCTGGAATTTGTTTCCATGTCTTCATTCATACTATTTTACTGATTACCATATCTTCCTCCACTTCAATTCCTTCTTTCTATCATATTTCAGTATCTCACCCAGATTTTAAAATGACTAATAATTTCCTTAGCCAAAACTGTCCTCTCCCTTTTGAACCATCATAATATCATATACATTTAAATTATATAGTATTATAATGGCAAATTTATTTATATGCATACTTATTTGAGAGCTGTTTCGTTGTCCATTTTTTCTAGTAGATCGCAAGGTATGCGATGACAATGTGTTATTCTTTTTTTTAATCTACTTTAGCAATTAGCACAGTGGGTAAAAATAGTTCATAAATAAAAAATGAAGTTGAATTATTCTTTCCTGATAATTTTATTTTTTGTTCTTTATTTTTTTTTTTTTTCTGAGTCTCTTCTACTTTCTTTGAATATATTATTTACCACTTACTTGACTATTTTTATATATTGTTATTTGGGAGCTTTTAAAAATCTGAGTATATCTTATATATTTTAGATTCACTCAGATGCAGAGCACATTATTGAGCCTATAATAGATACTCCATAAAATATTGTGCTTGCTGGATTTAATTCCTCTGATAATTATGATTTTATTTAGAATATAAGAAAGTCCATCTAATACAGAATCAAAGTTCCCTTTGGCATTTTTAAGAGAATTCAGAATTATTCAGATCATAGAACATCAAAGAACTTAGAGTAGAATGGATAAAGGTAAAACAAAATAATGAATATAAATTATGCAAACATTATAACCCAATTTTTAATGCAATGTATTTATCTTACTAGATTGAATGCTAAGCCCTATAATATGTATATTCAAGGTATGTACAGTGAAATGTTGTGTAAAAAGAATCAAAGTAAAGCTGCATCATCCAAACAGCCTACATAAAATGCTAAATGGCTAACATTTCTCTAATGGATTTGGAGATCAGGGTGGCAAAATATAACTCATTTGGTTGACCACTGACCATTTTATTTTTTTACTTTGGTAAAAGAGACTGAAAGAGACAACAACAATTTAATTCTACCGTGAAATCCAGAAAGCGAGCAAATTATAAATCTGAATAGTTTCAGGAAGCATCAGGTTTACATCTTTTCTTGCTGTGTGTTGAGCAGTTGATTTCTCTTTTTAAGCAAGGCATGTGTAACCTATGGTTTGCCAGCCTCAAAGTAACAGCCTTTTTATTCTTTTTTAACTTGCAGTGGCCTTATTTCTACAGAATTATGACTTTGTTCACCAGCAGGCTTGTTGTAAGACTACAGTGAGTCTAGCTTACTGCTTAAAAAATGTGTTATAACTCCTGGCTGAGCCTTAAGACATTTTAGAAGCTCTTCTTCACATAAGAGAAAAAGCACCAAGCTACTATGCACATGCATACATGTCAGTTATCTAGAATCTGGCACTAAGTTCATGTTGATAAAAGAAAAAATTTGCTAAGAGATTGCAACTTCAGCACAGAAATTGCTATTTGGTTTCTTTGGGGGAATGGGGAGATTGTTTTGTTTTGCATGTATAAAGTTTGCAATTGATCCCTTCAAATGTATGGGGGAGGGGTGGGGAATGAAAGCTATGTAAGCATAAAAATGAATTCACACAATATTAATGCTAAAGAAAAACTTTTAGGAGCAGATTATTATCTCTGAACATATGAATAATAGAAAAGTTTAATTTCTAAAGTATAAATAATATCTATGAATTTTTACAATAGAATAAAGCAAACCATGCTGAATTGGGCATCCACTCTTGAACATTCTTAGTAGTTATTTTCTTCTTTGGTGGCAATTGTCATTTTGAATTGGCTTAGGAGTGATTTTTGCTAATTTAAATAGGAAATGGGTATGTAGGTATGAAGCTAGGGTAGAGAAAAATCAGAGCAGGAATGTTCTAGTACAGGTTCTCCAATCCTCAGGATGCAGGCCAGTACTCGTCCATGGCCTGTTAGGAAACGGGCCATACAGCAGGAGGTGAGCAGCAAGCCAGCTAGCTAAGATTCGTCTGTATTTGCAGCCACTCCCCACTGCTAGGATCACCTCAGCTCCATCTAAGTTTGTTAGGCATTAGAGTCTCATAGGAGCACCAATCCCTGGTGCCAAAAAAGTTGGGGACTGCTGTATCTAGTCATGTCAAATAGTGGATGAGAATGCTATTATTGACATCTTTTGTAACTAAAATCGAAGGTGATTAGATCCTAATTTAGTCACGTGCTTGAGGCACCTTATCTGACAGGTAGCAAGCATTCACACTGTGGAAGACCCCCAACACTTGATTGCTACAGAACATTCCAGTTCATTTTCTTGGTGCTCAGTTGTATACCTGCACTCTACATTGAGAGCTCAGTACTTTTATGAAAATGTAACTTCCGAGAGAACTGAAAGATGCAGGCAGCCCAGGCTGCTAGAATGAAGAGAAAAACAATGTTTCCAAAACAATTATACTAAGTAGAGTTAGCATGTAATGATCGAGATAGGCTTTTCGAAACTTTTAGATACAAATCAAAACTTTAAAGAGCAAGCTTGCAAATTATTCAGTATTATATTGGGAAAGTTTGTTCCTAAAGCTGAAATTTAAGACATTTTCTTGCCAACTTCTTCCCTGATTTTATCCAATTTATCTAGGTTGCTAGACTGTTGATGATTCATCCTTGGGTATTTATTCTTAGTAAAGCTCCTAACAATGGTAATTATAAAAGTAAGAATAAAAGCATAATAGTAAATTCTCAAGTTCTTTACTTAAGCATACTTTATTAGAAAAGATCCAAAGTGAAATTTAATTCAAAATTAGATGCTCTTTACTATCCAACACATTGAAGAAGATGAAATGAATATGTCAATTCCTTCAAACTTCTACCTGTGTTTTAATGAACCACTGTAGAATCAAACACACTTTTTAAAAATTTCCATTAATCTGCCTTTGGAGTTTATTCATGCTTTTGATCATTTCACTTAAATCAAATAAATGAGACATTATTATTATCAAAAAATATATAAGAAAAAATGTTTTAAAATAATGGAATTCATATATTTTTTAAAATCATATGTTAATTCACACACAGTCATAAGAAATAATACAGAGAGATCTCATATACTCTTTACTCAGTTTCTACCTGTGGTAACATCTTGCAAAACTACAGTACAACATCACAACCAGGATATTATCTGTGATTCAGTCAAAATACACATGATTTCCATTACCATGAATTACATGTTTATAGCCATGCCCGCTAGCTATCCCACTCCCATGTCCTGACCAACCACTAAACTGTACTCCATATTTAAAATTTCATATTTCAAGAATGTGACATGCATTATGTACATCCTATAGGTGGTTGAAAAGAATGTGTATTCTGCTGTTGTTGGATGAAGGTGTTATGTAAATGTCAATTATACTCTGTAGGTTGATGGTGCTATTCAAGTCTATATCTGTATTGATTTTCAGTCTAGTTGTTCAATCAATTGTTCAGACAGAGATGTTGAAATTTCCAGCTATAGTTGTAAGTATATCTGTTTCTTTTTTAAATTCTCCAGTTTATGCTTTACATATCATGTAGCTCTGTTGCTTGCTGCATACACATTTAGGATTGCTATGACTTCTAGGTAGATCGACATTTTATTATCGTGTAATGTCCTTCATTGTCTCTGATAATTTTCTCTGCTCTGAAGTATACTTTATCTGACACTAATATTGCTATTCTTGCTTTCTTTTCATTAATATTTGCATAATATACATTTTTTCTATCCTTTCACACTTAATATAGCTATGCCATTATATTCAAAGTGAGTTTCCCATAAATAGCAAATAGTTGGGTCATCTTATTTAAATTCAGTCTGACAATGTTTTTCTCTTCATTAGTCTAGACTATGTGAATTTAATGTAATTATTAGTAATGAGGGTCTGAATCCCTCATTTTATTTTTTGTTTTCTGTTTTATCTTGTTTTTTTTTTTCTTTTTTCTTGTTTTTTCTAGCTTTCTTTCAGGTTGTTTGAATATATTTTAGTATTCTATTTGATTTATTCATAGTATTTTAAACCATATTTCCTTATGTAGATTTTGTATTGATCACTCTAGGTTTTATATTATAAATAAGAAACTTATTACAGTCTACTGGTGCTGATATTTTATCATTCAGATAAGGTGTCAAACCTTACCTACCTTAATGCCTCCTTACCCTCTTGTTTTTAAAAAAAGTATCTTAAACATTTCCTCCATAGGGATTTAGAATCACATCAGACATTTTTATAATTCTTGATAGCGCTTGAGAGGAATAAGAGCTTTTCATCACTGCTGGGTGGAGGTAGGATTTCTGTGTGTCCACTAGATGTCTAATGATAGCAATCTGGCAATAGTAGGAGTGCCTGGGTACTGCCCTCAAGAACTCTATTGACACCATGGGGAGAAGGTAACAATAAATTCTGGGTGGTGGTAAAAGTCCTGACTCTCAATAGGCTTCCACAGAAATACTCCAGTGGAGAATGGAACAATCTCTTTGTTATTTCCTGGTATAGCTGGAAGTTTAGGTTCTGCATGTGGTTTCCACTGGTATGACAAGTTGTCAGGGTGCTTTGTTTCAATCTGGTGAATGTGGATGTCTGTGCTCTCCACTCAGCCTTTGCTGACGTGAGTGAAATTAGGCCACCATTTTTTTCTGCGGTGTTTGGCTCATATTCACAAGCTGTTGTCTAAATATATTCTCTCTTCCTAAGCTGCCCAATCCTAGGCCTTTGGGGCTTTATATGTCTGTGCTTGTTAACATTTCAAGTGTGTTGTCTTCTTCAGCTCCAAGTCCAATATGTATGAACTAAAAAGAAAAATCAATGAACTCACTCACTCTGCTATTTCTTGGTTCCCAAAATCTTTATCCTGCTTTCTTTCTTTTTCCTACCTTTCAAAGTCTTCTTATTTTATTTTATTTTTAATATATATATAATGTTTAGGATTTTTAGATGTTGTAGCTGAAGAATAGAGAAAATATATTCACTCCATTTTCCTGGAAGCATAGTCTGATTGAAAATATTTTTGTTTGTTTTATAAATTCTTTTGCAAATGTATTAACAGTTATGATAGTTTCCCAGAAAAATACATGACACATGAATACACAATATATTACACAGAATTTGATAGACTCAAAGACATACTACATTTCATCCATAGGTTATCTTCTCAGATTAAGATTTCCATTTTAAAGATTTTATCCTCATTTAAAAAAAATTACTAACCATAGCAAATATTTTTGAGTGTTAACTCTCTACTAGTCATTCTGTTAATGTCTTACTGCTATTTCAGTATACCAATAAATATAATTTTAAGAAACAATTATCTTAATTTTAGATGTAAAAAATGACTTAGATTATGCAGCTTTTCTAAAGAACAGAGAGTGATTTAGAATCTAAGTCTTAGTATAATGTAATAATTGAGTTACAACTAGGCTAACCAGGATGTCATCATGGCCATGACAATGTGAAGCTTTGAGAAGCCATTCTTACCCTTGTCTATTATGTAATACAGTGTATATGCTGCCTTCTGAATTTATGTAACTCTAAAGCTTTTTCATGCATTTATTAGATCAGCGGTCTCCAACCTTTTTAGCACCAGAGACTAGTGCTCCTATGAGAATCTAACACCTGATGATCTGAGGTGGAGCTGAAGTGGTAATGCTAGCGCTGGAGAGCGACTGTCAATACAGATGGAGCTTTGCTTGCTTGCCTGCTGCTCACCACCTGCTGTGTAGCCTGATTCCTAATAGGCCATGGACCGATACTGTTCCACAGCCCAGGGGTTGAGGTCCCTGTATTAGGTGTGCCAAAAGTATTCTAGATTCATTTTTATTTATTTATTATACAGTAGACACACTCTGTTATGTTTAACTCTTCTTATCCTTTTGCTCAAGGTAGAGCAAATACCAAGATATTTAAAGGTATATTTTTTTAAAGTCACATAGGAAAAGGTATGGATTATGTATTGTGTTTTCTGCAAAGCAATCTTAAACTGCACCTGCTAAATCATTAGTGACACTATTGTCATTTTGAAATGATGTAAGCAATATTGTAGAAAAGCAAATAAGTAATTATATGAATGTTGTTAGGAAACAAAATATTGAGTACGAGCAAAAAGATACAATATAAAATCAAAGAAAACGAATATAACTTTTAACATGGCAATATTAAAAGTGAATTAAAAATGTCAGAGTATAGTTATGATTGATATATATGAGAAGACATAAAGACATCGCAGTAGCAATGAGCAGTCCTAGAGCCTAGATTTTGGTTTCTAAAATATTGTCACTCATTAAATTTTCTTAGATGCTAAAAGTAACTAAGGTTGATTTTAGGTTTGGAGAGGGAAAAGTATAAGGTGAGAATCCATTATAAAGAGTCATGAGATATACGATTTCATTGTATTCTCTCTTCAACTTTCTATGTTTGAAATTTTCATGATGAAATTTAAATATAAGAGAAATATAGAATTCAACAGAATAAATAAATAAATAAATAAATAAATAAATAAATAAATAAATAAGTACTTACCTTGTTAGCACTTGGCTCCCTAGCAAGCTCTGGTCATTACTTACACATTTCTTCCTGAATATAAACTTCATATCACATTTTCTTTTCTCTTGTGCTTAGAACAATTATAGCTTGTTGAGAGTAATGAAGTTTTATATTTTAAGGATGATGGATTTTAAATGTACACTTCCTCAGACAAGGACAGAACACTATGAAACATTGTTTCAGGTCAATTATATATGTCATTTCTAATATAGATTTGGGAGAATTAATCGTTAAGTTTTCAAGTTTTCTTCGCCCAGTTTTTGTTGCTCTGATATTCTTTTGATTGTATTCTCTAGATGTGCTTTTCACCTACACCCAGAGATCTGTCAATTATACACAGATCTGTCAGTTATACACAGGAGAATTAAACTCTCCAACCTTCCATTCCTAAAGCTATAAAAGTGAGGATAAGAGTTACTGATAATTAGACAAAATGATGCATGTATTGCTCTTGGTACAATGCCTGGTTTATAATAGTTACTCAAAATTAAATAATTAAAGAGCGTATGACATATAACTTATTTCTAAACTATACTCATGATTTGCTGAATGATTAGTAACACTTAACACTTTTATAAACAATGATACAGCAAGCCACCCTGAAAATTTATTTTCATGTACATTTCATGGAACATATATGTGTGTGTATACATTACATTTGACATACATTACATATGTATACATATGGTCTTTATGTATGTGAATTTATATTGGAAGATATATCAGAACACACCATATCTCTAAATAATAAGTTCTATTAAAAGTTTTTGGCCCAAGCAAACATAGATGCCTTACTCATGGTTCTGTTTTATCTTAGGCATTTTTAAATGCACAGTTCAATAGTATTATGTACATTCACATTGTTATGCAATCTTTACCACCATTTGTCTTCAAAACTCTTCTCATAACACTGAAAATCTTGGTCCATTATGTGATTCCCTCATTTGCCTTCTTCCCAGTTCCATATAACAGCCATTCTACTTTCTGCCATTATAAATTTGACTATACAAGTTACCTCATATAATTTAATTCATACAATGTTTGTCTTTTTATGACTGCCTTATTTCACTCAGCATAATGAGCTCAGTGTTCATCCATGTTGCAACATTTGTCAGAACTTTCTTCTGTTTTAAGGCTGAATAATATTCCATTCTATGCATATGCCACATTTTGTTTATCCATTCACCCATCAGTGAATGGTAGGGTTGCTTTCACTTTTTGATTATTGTGAATAATGCCGTTATGAACATTCACGTACAAATAATCCTTTGAGAAACCACTTTCATCTGGGAGGGGATATATATACTAAAAAGTAGAATTGCTGGAATATATGACAATTCTATTTTTAACTTTTCAATGAACTGCCATACTGTTTTCCATAGAAGTTGTACCATTTGGTTTATGTCTGTCTTTATATCAGTACATTCTGTTTTGATTACTGTAGTTTTATTACAAGTTTGAAATAAAAAAAAATGTGAAATTTTCCACTGTCCTTTTTTTAAGATTATTTTGACAATTGGGAGTCTTTGAGATTTTGTATAGATTTTAAAATGGATTTTTCTATTTTTTGCAAAAAAAAAAAAAAAGCTATTGGAATTTTGATGGGAATTTCATTGAATCCATAGGTCATTGTCAAGAAGTAATTCTTGAGCTCACTCTAAAAGTTGCTAAAAGCTCCTCCAAGAGAAATAAAATAAAAATATTCAGACAATTGATCAAAGAAGTTTTCATTAATCCAAAATTCTATATATTCTGGTATGTATCTTGGTTCAATTCTGATCAGCAGAAAACAAATTTCTAGACTATATTTTATGTTTCTTTTTCTCTCATTTCTCATGTTCTTTACCCCAAACCACATATTGCATCACCAGACTCATACAAAGGTATTTTTACTCACATACTTATTAATATGAAGTTGGCTTTTGTATTGTTGCAGCGGCAACAGCTAGAAAGCCATTCTCTAAAGTGATTATTTGCATTTGTTTACCTAAACCAAAGAAAAATCAACTGAATCTCTCAAACACTATCTCTTTTTTTGAGTTAAATATGTCTTCATATACAAATTCATTCTTTTTTTGAGCTTCTTATATTTGAGTTTATTCATTTATCTTTAAAAAATACTACTATACTTGAATATTAAATACAAATACATTCTTGACAGTAATTCAGCATGTCATCAAAATAATTCAACATTCATCACAGTTTATTCTGATATATTAATCTTGGTCTTGAGCACCGATGGCACATTAAAAAATGAACATGCAACTACTTTTATACATTTTTTGACTTTTAAAAAAATTAGTTTCACGTGTATAGTATATTGGTTGGATATTTATATAGTATATAGAATGATCCTCCTAATTGTTCCTTCTCTCCTCTGGTTTTCCACCTAGCAAATATATTAATTTTAACTACATTCCCTATGTTGTACTCCCCATCCCTATGACCATTTATCAACTACTAATTTGTATTTCTTTAACCTTTTACTTCATCCATCCAGCCCGTCAACCCCTCCACCCTCTGTCATCACCAAATTATATTTGTGAGTCTACTTTTGATTAGTTTGTTCTTTTTGTTTTTTAGATTCCGCATATATAAGTGAAATCATATGGTATTTGTCTTTCTCTGTCTGATTTTTCTCACTCAGCCTAATAACATCTAGGTCTATCCATGTTGTTGCAAATGGTGGGATTTCATTTTTTAATGGCTGAGTAATATTTCATTGTATATATGAACCATGACTTCATTATCCAATGTCTATTGATGGGCATTTAGGTTGCTTCCATAACTTGGCTATTGTAAATTGTGCTACCATGAATATTGGGGTGCATAGATCTATGAATTATTGTTTTTGGTTTTCTTTGGATAAATATCCAGAAGTGCAATTGCTGGGTCAAAAGCTATGTCTATTTTTAATTTTTTGAAAAATTTCCATACTGTTATCCATAGCGGCTGTACCAATTTGCAATCCCACCAACAGTGTATGAGGGTTCCCTTTTCTCCTCATCCTCGCTAACACTTGATGTTCTCATATTTATTGATGATAGCCATTCTGATAGGTGAGAGGTGATATCTCATTGTGGTTTTAATTTGCATTTCTCTAACGATTAGTGACCTTGAGCATCTTTTCATATATCTATTGATCATCTGTATTTCCTCTTTGGAGAAGTATCTGTTCAGGTCTTCTGCCCATTTTTTAATTGGGTTGTTTGTTTATTTTGTTGTTGAGTTGCATGAGTTCTTTATATATTTTGGATATCAAACTCTTATCAGCTGTATCATTAGCAAATATCTTCTCCCAATCAAATGGTTGTCTTTTTGTTTAGTTGATGGTTTCCTTTGCTTTGCAAAAACTTTTTAGTTTGATGTAGTCCCACTTGTTTATTTTTTCTTTTGTTTCCCTTGCCTGGGGATATATATTCAAAAAGAAATTACTGTTAGCAGTATGAGACAGTTTACTGCCTATATTTTCTTTTAGAAATTTTATGGTTTCAGGTCTTACATTTAAGTCTTTAATCCATTTTGAGTCTATTCTTGTACATGGTATAAGAAGATATTCCAGTTTCTTCCTTCCTTCCTTCCTTCTTTCCTTCTTCCTTCCTTCCTTCCTTCCTTCCACCTTCCTTCCTTCCTTCCTTCCTTCCTTCTTCCTTCCTTTCCTTCCTTCCTTCCTTCCTTCCTTCCTTTCTTTCTCTTTCTTTTTTTTTTGTATGTTTCTGTCTCATTTTCCCAAAACTATTTATTGAAGAGACTCTCTTTACACCATTGTATATTCTTGCCTCCTTTGTCATATATTAAGTGAGCATATAGGCATAGATTTATTTCTGGGCACTCTATTCATTACCATTGATCAATGTATTTGTTTTTATGGCAGTACCATGCTATTTTGATTATTGTAGACTTGTAGCATAGTTTGATATCAGGTAGTATGATACTTCCATTTTTCCTTGCTCTTCTTTCTCAAGATTCCCATGACTATTTGGGTTCTTTTATGGTTCTATATAAATTTTAAGATTATTTGTTCTAGCTCTCTGAAAAATGCCATTGGTATTTTGATAGAGATTGTATTGAACCTATAGATTGCTTTGGGTAGTATGACTTTTTAATGATGTTGATTCTTCCTACCCATTAACACAATATATGCTTTCATTTATTTCTATCTTCTTCGATTTCTTTCTGAGAACAGATCTTTTATCTCCTTGGTTAATTTGATTCCCAGGTATTTTACAGTTTTTGATGCAATGGTAAATGGAATTGTTTTCTTAATTTCTCTTTCTGAAAGTTCATCATTGATGTATCAAAATGCCACTGATTTCTGAGTATTAATTTTGTATCCTGCTACTTTACTGAATTCATTGATGGGTTCTAACAGATGTTTGGTGGAATCTTTAGAATTCTCTGTATATAGCATCACATTATCTGCAAAAAACAAGAGATTTACTTCTCTCTTCCCAATTCAAGTACATTTTATTTTTCTTTATTGTCTGATTGCTGTGGCTAGAACTTCCAATACTATGTTGAACAAGAGTGGTGAAAGTGAACATCTTTGTCTTGTTCCTGATCTTAAGAAAAATGCTTTTAACCTTTCCCCATTGAGTATAATATTAGCTGTAGGTTTGTCATATATGGCCTTTATTATGTTGAGGTATGTTCCTTCTATTCCCACTTTTCAGAGAGTTTTTTTCATAAATGGATGCTGCATTTTGTCCAATGCTTTTTCCGCATCTATTTATATGATTATATGGTTTTTATTTTTCAATTTGTTAATGTGGTGCATCACATTAATTGATTTGCAAATGTTATGTCAATCTTGCATCCAAGGAATAAATCCAGATTGATCATGGTGTATGATATTTTTAAAGTATTGCTGAATTCAGTTTGCTAATATTTTGTTGAGAATTTTTGCTTTGATGTTCATAAGAGATGTCAGCCTATAGTTTTCTTTTTCTGTAATGTTTTTGTCTGTTTTTGGAATAGTTTGAAAAGCATAGGTGTTAATACTTTGAATGTTTGGTAAAATTCACCTATGAAGCCATCTGACCCATGAATTTTGTTTTGGGGGAAGTTTTTAATTACTGATTCTATTTCATTGGTGATAATCTGTCAGTTCAGATTTGCTGTTTCTTCTTGACTCAGTCTTGGGAGATTATATGTTTCTAGGAAAGTGTCCATTTCTTCCAGATTGTCCAATTTGTTGGCATATAATTGCTCATAGTATTTTCTTATGATCCTTTGTATTTCTGTGGAGTCTATAGTTATTTCTCCTCTTTCATTTCTAATTTTATTTATTTGAGTCCTCTCTTCTTTTTCCTTAACGAGTCTGGTTAAGGGTTTGTCAAGTTATTTTATCTTTTCATAGAACCAGCTCTTGTTTTCATTAATCTTTTGTATTGATTTTCTAGACTCTATTTCATTTATTTCGGCTCTGATCTTTATTATTTCCTTTCTTCTATTCACTTTGGGCTTTGTTTGATGTTCTTTTTCTAGTTCTTTTAAATATAAGATTAGATTATTTAGTTGAACTTTTTCTTGTTTCTTGAGGTAGGCCTGTATTACTATAACTTTCTCTCTTAGGGCTCCTTTCGCTGTGTTCCATAGATTTTGAGTTGTGTTTTCATTTTCATTTGTCTCTAGGTATTTTTTAATTTCTTCCTTGATCTCATTCGTTGTTTAGTATCATGTTATTTAGCCTCCATGTTTTTTTGTGTATTTCCCAGGTTTTTTCTTTTCATGATTTCTAGTTTCATATCATTGTGATTTTAGAAGATAGTTAATATGATTTCAATCTTTTTACATTTATTGAGACCTGTTTTGTGTCCTAACATGTGGTCTATCCTGGAAAATGTTCCACATGCACTAGAAAAGAATGTATATTTTGCTGCTTTGGGGTAAAATGCTCTGAAAATATCTATTAAATCCATTTGTTCTCATGTCTTTTAGGCCCATTGTTTCTTTATTTATTCTTTGCCTAGAAGATCCATCCATTGGTGTCAATGGGGTGTTAAAATCTCCTACTATGAGTGTATTACTGTTGATCTTTCCTTTTAAGTCAGTCAATAATTGCTTTATATATGGAGGTGCTCCTATTTTGAGTAT
Source organism: Pteropus medius (assembly GCF_902729225.1). Classification (NCBI taxonomy): domain Eukaryota; kingdom Metazoa; phylum Chordata; class Mammalia; order Chiroptera; family Pteropodidae; genus Pteropus; species Pteropus medius. Next base: position 17,812,407 of record NW_024351730.1, read on the forward strand.
GTATTTGTTTACTAGGGTTATGTCCTCTTGATTTATCGATTCCTTTATCATTATGTAATGCACTTCTTTGTCTCTTATTTCAGCCTTTGTTTTAAAGTTTATTTTATCTGATATAAATGTTGCTGCCCTGGCCTTTTTTTCATTTCCATTTGCGTGAAATATCTTTTTCCATTCCTTTACTTTCAGTCTGTGAGTTTCATTTGATCTGAGTGGGTCTTTTGTAGACAGCATATGCATGGGTCTTATTTTCTTATCCATTTGACTACCCTATGTCTTTTGATTGGAGCATTTAATCCATTTACATTTAAAGTGATTACTGATAGGTACATAGTTACTGCCATTTTATTATTCATATTTCTGTTTTCTATTTTCTCTTTTACCCCTTCCTCTTTTTACAGAAGTCCCTTTAACATTTCTTGTAACACTGGCTTGTTGGTGATGAATTCCTTAAGCTTTTTCCTATATGGCAAGCTGTTTATCTCACCTTCCATTTTAATGGAAACCTTGCAGAGTAGAGTATTTATGGTTGTAGATTCTACTTTTTCATACTTTGAATCTTTCTTGCTAGTCCCTTCTGGCTTGCAAAATTTCCCTTGACAAATCAGCAAACATTCTTATGGGGGTACTCTTGTAAGTAACTAGCTCCCTTTCTCTTGTTGCTTTTAAAATTTTCTCTTTGTCTTTGACCTTGACATTTTAATTATGATGTGTGTTGGTGTGGGTCTGTTTGAATTCCTTTTGCTTGGGACGTTTTGTTCTTCCTGAACTTGTATGTCTAATTCTCTTGCCAGGTTAGGGAAGTTTTCTGTCATTATTTCTTCAAATGGATTTTCAATCCCTTACTTTCTCTCTTCTCCTCAGATAGTCTTATAATCTGGATATTGTTACACTTCATGTTGTTCCAGAGACCTTTTAAACTATCCTCATTTTTTTTTAATTCTTTTTTCTTTTTGTTGTTCTCATTGGCTGTATTCTGCTACCTAGTCTTCCAGTTTGCTGATTCGATCTTCTACTTCATCCAATTTAATGTTTAATCCTTCATTTGTGTATTCTTCATTTCAGTTACTGTATTCTTCATTTCTGTCTGGTTCTTTTTTATGGTTTCTATGTCTTTTTTTTATGCTTACTATCTCTCTATTGAGGTTTCCGTTGTGCTCATTCATTCTCCCCCTAAGTTCATTGTGCATCTTTATAACCATCATTTTGAACTCTGTTTCTAGTAGGTTGCTTGCCTCCATTTCATTTAGTTTATTTTCTGGAGTTTTCTCCTGTTGTTTCATTTGTGGCATGTTTCTTTGTTTTCTCATTTTATTAGCCTCTCTGTGTTCATTTCTACGTGTCAGGAATATTTATTTCATCTCCCAGCCTTGACTAGATGGCCTAATGTGGAAGGTGTGCTGTGTGGCACACTGGCGCACTCTCCTTGAGATCCATATAATCTTTGAGTGGATTGTATGTAATCTTCTATTGTCACCAAGCCTTTATCAGTAGATGGGATTAACGCTCAGGCTGACTAATTGTGGGAATTGGCTGTACCCACAGGGTAAGAGTTGCTATGTGGGGCTGATCCCACTGAGTGGGATTCACCCTAGCAGACTTGTGTACTTGTTGCAACCACACTCTGTGTGTACCACCAATGGGGCTAGTCAGGAGTTGCTCTGTTGTGGTCTGGTTGTGGCTCCTTGAGAGGGGCTTCTCAGTAGGCCAAGGTCAGCTGCTACTTTTGATTGCTCAGGGTTACCCGGTGGGAACTACAAAACGATGCACAGATGGTTGTTGCCTATGCTGGGTCCATAGATAAGTGGAAGAGACAACGCTGTAGGCAGCAGTCATTTATCCTCAGTCCCTGACCTAGGGCAGTTTAGCAGAGGGACCAGTGCTCCTTCAGGTCTTACACTGTCAGTTGACTATAGTCTCTGAAACTGGACAAGCCTTTTGGAGATATGCATGTTGGGTGGCACAGGGACCCCAGGAGTCTCCTGAGTCTATTGAGTAAATTTCTCCCTGCCACTGCAGTGTCAGTTTACATGCCAGCGCTGTCTCTGTGGTTCCCTGTACAAGTTTCCAATCATAGCAAGGTCAGCTGCTGCCCACTTTGGCCTGAATGCGCCACCCTAGGTCTGGGTCAGCTGCCTATCAACATGCAGCAGGCACGTTGTGTACTGGATAGGGCAGGAGCTCAAGGAGTCAAGGGTCATCAGTCCAATAGCCTCAGTTTTCTGCAATTTCTGTGTCTGCACGTTCCCGCGGCAGTCACAGATCACGGAGAGAGAAGCTGCTATCCGGGGCAGTCCCAGACTATTACAAACCCCTCAAAAGATATTGCAGCTTGTATAGGCAACAGTGGTATGCCCACAACTGTTTTTCCCAAATGACTCACTGAGCTAGCTAAAGTCTGTTGCCTGTGCAGAATGCACAACCCCAGAGCCAGGCAGAGCAGGGGAAGCTGCCAATCAATGGGCTGTAGGCACTTTGTGACTTGGGTGAAGTAGGATCTCAGGGAGACAAGGGCTATCAGGTCAATACAATCTCAATTTTGCTGAAACTTCTATGCCTGGGCATTGCCGCTGTAGTCACAGGTCACAGTGAGACCAGCTGCCATCTGGGGTGGTCCCACAGACACTTGCACTTCCTGGTTGCAATATTGCAACTCTTGCAGGCAGCAGCAGTCTGCCTGCAACTGATTTCTGTGCAGTGCCTGCCCCGTGTTAGCCAAAGTCTGTTGCCTGTGTGGATTGAGAGATATGGGGGGAGGGGAGGGTGGTGGTGGCTCCTTGCTGTGGGCCTCCTGGGACAATTTGGGGGCAGGGGAGTTTTCATGGAGACAATGACTGTCAGATCAATACAGCCTCAGTCTTGCTGCAACCTTGGTACCATTCATGTGTTCCTACAAAAGACCCAGATCACAGCAAGACCAGCTGCTGTCTGGGACTGGCCCACAGATCACTTAGGTCCACCCAGATTCATGTTGGCAGCAGTGATCTGCCTAAAACTATCTCAGAAATGCTCATTTATAGTGCTTGTTGTCAGCTGTGAATGTTTGGCCCTGAATAGGCAGAACATGGCAGCCATCCAGAAACAAAAGCCCTTAGCGATCTACAGGTTGGGTGGGTAGTCTGATCCCTTCTGATCAGGGCTTCCTAATGGCCCTGTGGGAAGGGTCTGCACAGTCAGGCTGATGAGGTCTGTAGATTGCCCTGTAATGGGGCTGGACTAATGCACAATGGTGGCTGCCCTTCCGGCCCTCCTTCTGGTACCAGGTAATATAGACTTTCTCGGTATGAATCCCAAGCTAGCCTCTGACCCACCACTGGTGCCCCGGGTGAGTGTCCACAGGTCAGAAAGCCTGTGTGTGGGCCCTTCAAAGGGGCGTCTAGGGCTTCAGTCTACCTCTGTCTCATCCAGATGGCCGGAATCCCCTCTGGTTTTTACAGTCAGTTATTGGAAACTCCTCTTCCCTGGGCTGGGACCCTGGGCTGCGGAGCTTCCGAATGAGGCCAGGACACCCCTCTCCTTCAGAGGAGCCTCTGCAGCCTCAATCTCCCTCCCAGTGATCTTCCATCATCAGCAGTGTGGGTCCAGCCCTATTCTTGATTTTGCCCCCACTACCGGCTTCGATGTGGCTCCTTCTTTATATTATCATTATATTATCATGTAGGTATTATGATCAGCTGGACTTCAGGTGATTCTCCACGTTGATTATTTTACAATTTGATCGTAATTTCAATGCAGTCCTGGGAGGAGGCAAACTCTGCTTTTACTTGTCTGTCATCTTCCGTCAGTCTACTTTTACATATTTTAAAGTATTTGTGTGTTCTTTTGTTGTATTTATTCCTTTTTTTTTTTTACTTAGAATAAATAAGGACTAAGATATTGATAGGCTCATGTTAATTTGAGAGAAAACTGTTTCATGTACATTATACATGAATATCCTGGTATAGAACTTAGAATCAAAACTGACAAAACTTCATAAGTGGATTTGCCAGTTACTTATATGAGATCTTCAATGAATAATTTTGCCTTCACTTGGAAATTTTGGAATGGAAGAAAATAATTTAAAAAGTAAAACTTTTTATTCTACTTAAATGTCTCGAAGTGCATACTACTCTGAAAATGAAAATTTTCAAGGCAATTGACATCTCTTTGCTTCTTTGTACTTTTAACAGCCTTAATGATATCTAATAACTGCACATGTTTAAATATATAATTTTACAAGCTTTGTCGTATGTATATCAATGAAAAATCATGATGATCAAGAAAATTAACATATCCACCATCCCTAAAAGTTTTCAGTTGCAGCCGTGCCTCAATTCTTATTTCTAGCCAGTATCATTTTCTTTTGCTTGAAGGTATTCCTTTAATATTTCTTGCAACACGGTTCTGCTAGTGATGTTTTTAAGCTCTTGTATATCTGAATACATCATTATTTAATCCTGTTTTTGAGAGATATTTTTGCTGGGCATAGAATTCTAAATCACCTGTTCCTCATCTCCCCTATTTCAATATTGTCTTTTGACTTTCATTTTTTATGAGAAGTGTGTTGTCATTTTTATATCATTCTCAAATATGTAAAGTCTTTTTCTTTGACTCCTTTTGAAATTTTTTATCATTTGATCTAAGCAATCTAATATTATTTGCCTTGTGTAGCTTTCCTTATGTAATTTTTTTAGGTATTTTTTAAACTCCATGAAACTTTGGGTTTACCTTTTCAATACATTTTGAAAAAAATTATTATCCTTAGTTTCTTCAAATACATTTTATTTTCTGTCCACCATACCTTCTCTCCTTTGGGAATTCTTAAAGTTTCTCATAGCATACTGATGTTCTGTTTTGTTTTTATCTAGTTTTTCTTTGAAGAGTTTGTTTTTCTATGTCTTCAAGTACTATTTTCCCCCTGAAATGTCTTTAAAGTATTTAATCCTATTCAGTATGTTTTTCCTCTTAGACAATGCAGTTTTTATTTATAAAAACTTGATACTTTTAGTGTTTGCCATGTCTTTGCTTAACATGATCAATGTATCACCTAGCTTCTTGAATATATGGAATAGAATTATAATTACTGCTCAAATCCCCATGTCTACTAATTCAGTCTTTTGACATTTCTAGGTTTGTATCAAATAATTGGTTCTTCTAATTTGGGGGTTATTTTATTACTCATATGCGTACTTGGTAATTTTGATTAGTAATGATTAGAATAGCACATAGTCTAGGACTAATTTTCGTCACTACTAAAGAATAATTCTTCTGTAAACACGTCCTAATATCCCATAAATTATGAGTTTTTTTCCTATTATAGGTGAGATCAGGAAATATTCTGAGCTGTGTGAATTTAGAGGATTCCACTCTCTAATCCTTTTGGGTAATTCTTTTACTAACCTAAGTTAATTTCCTCAAACATATTCTCTAGTCATTATTTACTTAAATGTTCAAAAGAGATTCTATGAAGATCTCTAGTACTTTCTCTCTCTGTCTCTCTTACTCTCTCATGAAGCTTTCTATATCTCTCTTTCTTCTTCAAAGCTTCAACTTTGTCTCTTCAACTCAGGAAGAGTCCTAAATTTTGCCTAGGTTCTTCTCTTTTTGCTACTGTACAAGGAAACTCCTGGTAATAAGCTAAAGTAATCATAGGGTGCACGCCTCTTTTGTTCCCCTTTTAATAATCATAGTCCTTTGTTGTTGGTTGCCAGATGTTCAATATCTTAAAAACCATTATTTTATGTTTTTGTCTGGAAGTTTTAATTGTTTCAGGTGAGAAAGTAAATTCAGTGTCTGTTACTCTATCTTGCCCAGTTCCTTTGCATTTTACATTTGTTTAGCTTCTATTATCTATAAAATAAAACATATTTAATTAATTTTATTTTATTGCTTAAAAAAATAAACAGAACTCTTTGAAAGGTTTGAGGACCATAGTAAGAGTAGGTAAACACTGTTTATTTGCATAATACTGGTGCACAGTGTATTGAGTTAATCTGATTAAATAGGAAGCAATAAGAGCTCACAGCAAGAATTTAGAGATTATATAGGGCAACAGAGGGATAAAAATATGTTTTTTTAATAAAATAAATGTATTCAGAATTCAAAAAATAAGGAATTCAATTTTTTAATGAATATGGGGAAAGGTGTCAAACATTGCATAGTTTAATATACTTAAAAATTTATAAATTAATTTAATTTTATGAAAAAATGTAGGTATATTATTCAGAAAAAATAATTTCTTAAGACTGTGTAAAGCTATTTAGTATGTTATTCAACATTGGGCCACTGTGGTTTCTGAAAACATCCTGAAGGAAAATTTACCGATGTTTAGTTTACTTGAGAAATTCATAAAAGTTGATTTTTGAGAATCAATAGAGAATGCTATTGGTGTTATGTCACATGGAGAAATGTCTTTTTTTTTTTTTCCACACTGGATTTCAGCTATTATTTGCAATAATTAGGATACTTCAAGGATTGTGGACAGTCATTATAAACCATTCCTACACATTTCCTTTTTTATTCTCCCAGAAATAGCTAGAAAAAGTAAAGATGCACAAGTACATAACTTAAAAGATATGCATACACACAAAATATATTTTTACCAACTATTTCTAGATTGACAAGAGATATTCCTACTAATTTCTAATAATAATATGCCATCACTATCCTAAATTTTCAAACATTTAATATTACACAAGTTAAAGAAGCCTGCTCCCACTTCTTTTTTAAATAAAATATCTGTTTGTTCTAAAATTCTCATTAATGATATAACACTTCAGTTTATAACCAGTGGAATTGCTCTGTGTACTAGTTGAAAGCCCTTTGAACTGACAATCCTTTGTGCACTCAAATTCTCAATACTGAAACCAGTGGTAATACCTATGCTTAATGTACACAGAGAACAAAGAGAAGATTATACAAGATTTCCTTTGTATAATAATTGAAAAGTAGAGGAAAAAAATACTGTATTGACAAGAGATTTAGGACATGTTTTATACTTTCATGTATTGTAAAGCAAATCTATTAAGATCTGTTGATATATTTGTGCAAATTACATGGTTTTATAATTATAGACAGGTTGTCTTATTTAAAAACAATAAATTAAAAATTGGAAATATATTTTTTTTTGTAGTAGAAGATGTGCTGATTAGTTAAGTATCTTGTGCAAATACAAATAGTAAAAAATAGAATTTATTTACAAACCTGAATTTCTAGATTTCTGTGTCTATAAACTGCATATATATTTTATTTTGTAAAAAGATGATATCACATTAATATTTTCAAATTATATTATTGCTATACATTGCATTATAATTTAAATTGTCATGAATAGCAAACAATTTTTGCATAATATAGATCTCATATACTGCAATTCATACTTTTCACATGATAGAATACATTCACACACAGTGTCAATATATGTTTAATCATTTTTGTCATACTATGTTTTGAGTCTCAAAAAGATGGGTCATCACTTTGCTGCATATGTTCAAAACTTTACTGATGCTAAATCTAACATCTAAGAGGAAATTCAACTCCTAGGTACTGTCAGAACTAGAAAAAAATGTGTTCCTGAACAGTGACCATCAGTCAAACAAAACTGTACTAAAGTAGTATGTGGTACCCACATGATAGAATCTCATTTACTGAAATCAGACTGGGAACCCTGCATGCATTTCACATAAGGAAGGGTTTCAATTTGACCATGGAGAGATATATAAAAGGAAAAACTCACTCTTCTTGTAGATACATTGCTTATATTATCCTCATTATCCTACCAAGATATTTAGTGAAAAAAGGTAGAAGGATGCAGGCAAACATACAAATGAGTCTCTACGCATATGAACACATTAGTTTAATTATATTTTAGTTATATATAGGTCTTACTGAAGTAGTTTATATGTGATAAGCTAGAAGAAACACCTAATAGTCAGGTTTACTATAACACACAGTAAATTCAGGAATGTAAGAAATTCTTTGAAACCAATAGGATCATGCCAAGTTTCCTCTCATTTCAATTATAGGTTGACTTTTTACCACTTCAGTTTTATCTTCAGACTCTAACAGCTAAATGATTTTGATTAATTCCATGCCCTCTGTATGCCAAATCCATTTTGGTCACTCCGCTATATAACATTGGCATCCTGCAGAGAAAGTATTAGAAATCTCAATGCTTTTTCTATTCATATACATAAAACAGAACTTTTTGGTTTCTTCTTTATTCAAATATAGAAATGGTGAAATAATTTTCTTCTTCTTAAATTAACATTACATAAATTCAGTTATCAAAATTGGTTATACACCAAGCCAACCAGAAGTAAATTAAAAATGAATTATTACTAGCAACTATCTTATACAATAGTTTTCAATGCATGCTGCATCTGTTTAATGTAAAAACCCCAATGTTTTCCCTTATGTGTTGGTTCTTATTTAGAATTCATGACTGTTGTTTTATTGTCAGAAATTTTATTGCAAAAGGTGGAATATTGTTTGATTGCATTCCTTTGATATTACGTTTTGACCCCTGCACATACAGAGCCCATACATTCTTTGGTACCCCTTGTTGGATCACTGACATTTCCTTCAATTTCATCTTTATGAATTTTTTGTATTGTCTCCAGTTTATTCAGAAGATTAATTTTACTGTCATTCTTGATATTCATCCTAAAAAAATACTCACTTTTCCTACATATGGAAATGTGTTGATTTTTCTTCCCCTTCAATTCAATATTGTTTATGAGTGAATTGTTACCAATCTTCAAAGCATAGTTCCTCCCTTAGGTAAAATTTAAGTCCTCGATACACCTCTTATTCACAAATTGACCAGATATCCAGTATAATGACAGGTCTTGTTTTGCCTTATTGCCTAATGTAGTGAAATAAAGCAGACAAAGCTTGAAAAAATATATATTTTTAAATTAATAAAATCATAAATAAATGAGTGTTAGCTCATTAGATGAATTTTGCCTTTTACTTTTCTTTTAATAACCTAATGTAAAATTGCCTCTTTAAGCCTACTGCTGATCATCTCATCTTTACTTGCCTCTTGCTCAGCTCGGAGGGCATACTCTCTGATTTCGCTTGCACTCCTAGCTCCCCCACACAAATTTCACCTGCATTGGTGGAGTGTGGGGAGGCAGCATTGGTGATGCTATCCACAAGACTCTGTTTTCTTAACCACACAAGGATAGCTCATGCACAAATATGTACAACCTTGAAAGGGTAGGAAAGTTAATACCCCAGGAGCTGAGCTTTGTCCAATGTGATGTAGGAGCAAGTGGATAAAATCTTCTCCTTTTCAATTCCTTACAGATTGGTAACACAGAATTTATATGTCATCCTCAGGAGCATGATCCCAGAGATCAGATGATGAGTCACCTTAGTGGCAGAGGATAGCTTACTAATAAATCTTGCCATGAAGCATCCTTTCTTTCTTGCTTTGTTTTTCTTATCCTTCAATCATAAGACTGCATTATCTAGTAAAACAATGCTCATAAACTCCACATCTATGATTCTGTTTTCTGGAGAACTCAGGCTAAATGAGCCCATCTCAAATCAGTCAACAACTTCTTAGTGCTTCTTGTCTTTTTAGGATTTCACTTTTAATATAGGGACCTATTTATATTTTAAATATATCCTTTATTATACCAAAATGGTAGTTTATTCATTTATTAAATAAATTTTTATATGTCCTCCATTTTACTAAGTCATAGACAGTCTAATATGAAAGACATGCCTTAGTTTTAAAGTTTTTAGATAAGGGCAAAGAAAAAAAAATATAGAGGCAAAGCAAATACAATGTCTTGCAGAACAACAAACCATGAGATAGAGTAGGTGAGATATCCAAAGTCCCACAACTATCAAAAAGAAGAGCCAAGATTAATTTCAAAGAGACAATGTATTTTAAATTTTATTTATCAGATTAATGTTCCTGGTCTCTACCCTGGGACTCAGTGACTATTTGTGTAAGTGTACATGCCCACAGGATAGTGGAGGAAGAAACTGGGCATGTGTGGCTAATTCTCTTGAACTATCTGTTGTCAGAGTATTTATGTGATTTCCATGGTCACCACTGAGGCCTATGACTATCATGGAGACTGCATTCATGGGTTATTCATTTCTCTCTTTAATCACACCCTCTCCAATGTAACTGTGTAGTTCTTTTCACCAATGAAGAAAAGTGTATTTCCTAGCCCTTTGATTCTGAGTTTAGCCAAATGATATGCTTTGACCAAAAGGATGTTAGCAGATGTGATCTATGTATAAGCTTGAAAAAGCATATATTTCCACTCTTACTCTTGCCCTCTGTCACCATTATGATCACAGCAATGAATTAGTGTGCTAGAGGATGAGATACAGGTAGTCCAGTAACCCCTGCTATCTCTTCTGACAGTCAACAAATACTCAGAAATATGAGCGAGTCTAATTAAAGCCAGAGGAGCACCAAGCCTGAATGCTGAATCACAGTTTTATGAAAAATAAGAGCTCGTTGGTTAATGTCATTAATTAAAGGGGTGATTTGTTCTGTAGAATTATTATGGCAGTAGATATCTGATACAGAAATTGGTTCCAGTAGTGGAGTTCTGCAATAACAGAAAACTAAAATATATGGCATTGTTTTGGAGTCTGGATGACAGTGAGAAAGAGGTGTTAGTGGAGACTGGAAAAATAGTGAGGACTTTGTTAGAGAAGTCCAGAAAAATGACAAGGAAACATCTTAAGGGGGTCTGAAAAATGGCCACCTGTGTTAAGTCTTTGTACATATCTGGTAAAAATGTTGCCTCAAGTGACTTGAATTTTTTTTTTCTAAAGAGCTTTTGGATTTGGCAAGAGTTGTCTAAGCAATATATTGAAAACATATATTTATTTTAGCTGTTTGTGAATAAATGTATGAAATAAAAAATAACAATACATTGGAATTAAAATTATAAGAGAATACAGAGGAATCAGAACTTGCTAGGTTGAAAAATAAAGCTATTTTTTATATCTTCTGAGCCAAAGTTTCTAAAAGTAAGATACAGTGACAAAGTTAAGATTAAATCAATAGTGTGGTTATGAGATCTTTTGTTAAGACATCTCAAAGAATTAAGGTGATATCTAGTAGATATTCTTTGCTGGACAAACGTGCTTTTGGTAAATTCAAAATCATAAGCCTTAAGAAGTCTGAGCTATGGGCTAGTCTGCTTGTGAGAAGCATTTATCAAAAACGATTATTTGTATGACTTTGGGGGCATGGTAAAACATAATCAGATACACAGAAAGCCTATAAAGATTTTAAGGGAATTGCATTTATAAAATAGCAGCCAGCATGAATTTGATACTGTCGAAATTATAAAATTATCTCTGAGCCTTTAACTCTCTATTCGAAACTGAAATAAGAAAGTTGACTTACGTATTTTACTTTTAATTTGTTGTTCCACTTACATATACTGGAATGAAGAGAAACTTACCTATTTTCATTTCTTCAAAATCTGAATATGTAGCTTCTCCTTGGATTCGGTGGCTATTTGGATCAAGTTTGTACTTTGGACTCAGGAACTATCTGTTTGTGTGAGGTTTGTTGATAATTTCAGGAAAGGCTAAAACAGTTAAGGTTAACATTCTCGTATTCGAGGATCAGATAACTGCAATAATTTATACCAGAATCAGAAATTTTTTCTGCGAAGAGTCAGATAGTAGGCTTTGTTGGGCATAAAGTCTCAGTCACCACTATTCAGTTTTGACATTATAGCTAAACTTGCCGTAGACAATACATAAATGAATAAGCATGGCTATGTTCCCGTATAACTTTATTTATTTGCTTATGAACTATAATTGCCAAATTCTGATGTATCCCCAAATACAGAACTTGAGAATAAAAACACATATGTCACATAATAAATTCTATTACTTTTGTAATGAAGTGCTCATATAACTTGAATCAAGGTAAATATGGAATTCTGAGTAATGTTACATTTGAATGTTTATAGAATTCTTCTGTAAGTCCTTAAGCTGATGTGATGATATTTATAATTTATGGCTCATGTTGTAAGATCTATGAGGATTTCATCTAGTGTGGCTATTGAATACTGAGAAAATTACAGAGTCCCATAAATGCACTCTTACCAATATTCTTTCTGTAACATTTTACTTCGGAAATTTCTATCGCCCTAAATGGAATGTGTCTCTAAGTGTACATTTACATAAACACAAAGCTAAATTATAGGAATTTAAATCTCAAAAAGTATGTTATTGAACATACTGAGACAGAAAATCCTTTGCTCATCTTAAGAAATAATATGTGTGCATTAGAGAAAGCTAACGAGTTTTCAAGTTGGTACTAATTTTAATTCTTTCAAGCATAATTTATTCTGTTTCAAGTAGGAAAACAAGCCATCTGTCAAATATGTCTCATTCTAATATCATTAATATCATAATTAGAAGAGATTTAATATAGATACTACATGTATATTGATGACTGATTTGTTTTTTGGTATAATATGAATTTCATTTTTTTCTAGGTCTTTATTTTAGGAAAAGTTGGAAAATGATTAAAAATAGATTATGAGTATAATGCTATTTTAGACTAAAACTTCTCTTTCTGTTTTAGTTATATTTATTTTATAATTTTTATCTATATATTTTTAAAAAGCTATTTATAGTCCTTCATTCTTCACTTGGGCAAAAACTTTTAAAATAGAAAATTTCTCAGTAAAATCAATCAATTAATTTGATCCCAGTTTGGATTAGAAGAGAGTTAGATATTCAGAGACAGAAATATCCTGTGATCAGCTGACAATTTCTTCCTTATTTACTTTTCTCCTTGCCAACTGATTAGTAATTTAATGATACATTTTTAATATTATTTGAGAATGTATCATGTGCTAGATATTGTGCTATTGACAAGATAGGTAGATTCCTTGAACTCACAGATTACAATATACTAGGAAAGAGAGAAATTGTGAAGAAGTACATTTGAATGTACATGGCATGAAGGAAAATACCAGACATAATAGAAACATAAGAATAGGATACAGATTTTTTATGACCAGCAAAGAAAAGCTCTTCTAAGTAAATTAGTTTTCTGACTAGATCTGAAGAATGAAAAGTAATTAAGCAGTTGAAAGGTTGTGTGAACAGAATTTTAAGAGGAGGAAAGAACATAATACAAAGAACCTATGGAAAATAAAATTTGTTGTGTACTGAAAGAGGGTCAATTTAGTGAAAGCATGATGATATAAAGCAATAATGTTAAACGATAAGACCAGAAAGTTAAATTTCAGTTAATTGCAGGCCTTGTCATGTTTTAAGAAGTTTAGTTTTCAACCTAAGAACATAGATATCCATCAAAGTGTTTTAATCAGTGAAGGAATATAATCAGCTCTTTTTAGTGCTGAATAATATTCTGTTGTTTGGATGTACCACAATTTATTTATCTATTCATCTTCTAAAGGACATCTTGGTTGTTTCTAAGTTTTGGCAGATATAAATAAAGTTGCTATAAATATCGATGCACAAATTTTTGTATGGACATAAATTTTCAATTGCTTTAGTAAAATAGCGAGGAACATGATTGCTGGATCAGATGGCAAGCTTGTCTTTAGTTTCTGGTAAGAAACCACCAGACTGTCTTTCAAAGTGGCTGTATTATTTTCTATTCCTATCAGCAATGTATGAGAGTTCCTATTGTTCCACATTCTCACCAAATTTGGTGTTGTCAGTGTTTCACATTTTGTCCATTGTAATTGGTAGGTAATGGTATTTTATTGTTGTTTTAATTTGCAGTTCCCTGATGATATATGATGTGGAGTATTTTTTCAAATGCTTTTTTTCCATTTGTAAATCTTCTTTGGTGAAACATCTGTTGAAAGTCTTTGGGCCCTTTTTAATTGAGTTTGTTTCTTATTGTTGAATTTTAAGAGTTCTTTGTATATGATCAGTTTCTTATTTAAAAACTTCCTGTGGTTGTTTTTGTTGGTTTTTGTTGGTTTGTTTTTTGTAAAAATGTGCCAACACTGAAATTAAGATATTATTTATCAAGGTAAAGAAAGTGATGTCTCATATTGTATTAGTGTTAATGCAAATGAAAGAATGATATATTTTTGAAAAATGTATGATACAATTGACCAGAATTTGTGGTTTGAGTGAAATAGCAGATGGTGAGAAACAGGAAGACTGCTGATAGCCACAGGCTAATACTATTTAATGAAAAATAAAACATTTAAATTCATGACATACTAGTGGGACCATATCCAGTTTCTCAGCCTCCAGTCCTTTCAAGTTGATCAAGTTGACACCTCACGGCTCAATTCTCTTATAATAAATCACATATTTAGCTTAAACTATCTGGTATGGTCAAAGGCCCCAGGTATAAAAAATGCCAATATCAGGTAAGATATTAAAAGGGCTTAGAGATTATTTCCCAGAAGCCAGTCAAAAGTCAGTTTATTTGAAATGAGCAGGGTTTGGACACCCAAAACATACTAGTTAACCTTTTACTGCACAGAATGTCTGCTTCATTCTTGTCTATAAGCACAATTCCTGTATAATTACAGCATTTCATATCTCCTCTGATTCTATATTATGGAATATTCACAAAATGGCCTTACCATCAGTCTTTTGCAGTCCTTGCTCAAAGAATCCCCAGCTCTGCAGAGAGAGAATTCTATTGATATAATTATTACCTTTTCATTTTTATGGCTGTGAAATCAAGAAAAATAAGAATATGTCGCTTTGCTAAAATATCAAAATACTAGAAACTGAATCACATTTCTGAAACTTATAGATATTTATGCCCACCTCCATCATTTCTTGTAAAAAAGAAAAAAAAAATTAATGACTAATTTCTCTTGATTTTTTTTTTCAATTATTTATGCTTACAGCACCTGATCTTCCTTGGTGATCTCCCATCCAAGTACTAACCAGGCCCAACCCTGCTTGGCTTCAGAGATCAGACATCGGGCTTGTTCAGGGTGGCATGGCCGTAGACCATGGACTGTGGCTCCACTGGGGCGTGATCTCAGGACCTTCTGCAGGTAAAGCATGTGCTAACCGCTACATCATGGAACCATGTCCTAACTGCTCTTGATTTGCCTTGTACTTATCAAGATTGATCTGTTTGGAATAAAAGTTGTTCGCATTAGTTTATATTTTTCTTTAAAGTTGAAATATTAATAGTTATAATAGTGAGATATTAAATAGTATTAATAGTGAGATAGTTTGCATATTTATTATGGTAAAATATATTTAACATAAAATTTACCATTTTAACTATCTTTAAGAGTACAATTCAGTGGCATTAAGTACATTTACGTTGTAGTGCAGACATCATCACTATCCATTTCCAGAACTTTTTTATCTTTTCAAACTGAAATTGTGTATTCATTAAATAATAACTCCTCATTCCCTGGGGCAATGTTATCAGAGCAAAGGGGTCTGTCTGCCTGCAGGTGTCTAAGTTCAGTAAAATACATATAGGTTTTGCAGCAGAGAAAGTAAAGGGTTATTTTAGAGAGTTGCAAGTACCAGAGATAAAGATGAGCTACTGCTCAAATACCTGGCCCCTTGTCTCGTGGGGTGATAGATTGTATAGGGAAAATTATTAGCCATGGAAACTGAGGGAGTTGAGGTCGCGGGTGCTACTGATTGAACAGGACTGGGGTAACTGATCATCGTCTCTGGTTCTGGAATCAGCCACGGTGTCATCTCTGCTGGTCCCAGGGTCGGTGGGGCTGTTCCACCCTGATGGGCCGGGGGTTGAAACACATCTAAAGTCAAGATATTATCTTTGGTTTAACCAAAACTTATTGTCCTCATTATCGACAGATCTGAGGCTTTATTAAAAGATTTGACAGTGGAGGGAACCTTATGTCCTAAGGCTTAATGATTAAAGATGTAGTCATACAAAGATGGAAGGATAAAGGCGGAAAAAGCAAGAGAATCCCAATTCTAGGTAAAACCTGCTTGAATCAGAGGAAAAAGCTATATCTTAAAGAAATGAAGTTTATTTGTGGTTACAGTAATCATTATTCTACTTTCTGTCTCTATGAATTTTGCTACCCTAGATAATTCATATAAGTAGAATCAAATAACAGTTTCCCTTTGCATCTGCCTTGTTTCACTTAACATGATGTTTTCAAGGTTCATTCATATTGTAACTTGTATCCAAATTTTATTCTTTTAAGGCTGAATATTATTCAAATGCATATTTGTTCCACATTTTATTTTATTTTTATCCATTCACCTGTCAATGGGCACTGGGTTATTTTTATGTTTTGGCTATTGTGAATAAAGCTACTATAAACATTTGTGTACAAATTTCTGCTTGAGTCCCTGCTTTCAGTTTTTTTGGCATAACTACTTATAAGTGGAATTGCTAGGTCATATGGTAATTCTATGTTTATTTTTTTGAAAAACCACCATGCCATTTTCTACAGCAACTTTATCGTTTTATATTCCCACCAGTAATGCACAAATGTTCCAATTTACTCACATTTTTACCAACATTTACTTTGTTTTCTTGATAATAGTCATCCTAATGAGTATGAAGTGGTAACTCATTGTGATTTTGACTTGCATTTCCTACACATTAGTGATGTTGAACTTTTTTGTGTGTGCTTATCGGCCGTTAGTATATCTTCTGTGGAGAAACATCTATTCAAATCCTTTGCCCATTTTTAAATTGAGTTTTTGTTTTTTTTGTTGTAGGAGTTCTTTATATAGTCTAGGTGTAAATCCTTACCAGATACATGGTTTGCAAATATTTTCTCTCATTCTGTGGACTGCCTTTTCACTCTATGGATGTGTCCTTTTGTTAGGTAGTTAGGTAGACACGAGAGACAGAGGAACAAAAGAACAAAGTCCCAGCCCAGAGATGTCCCTTAAGACCTCTCCAAAACACATATTTTATGGTTATAAGTTATATCTACATCCTAAAACACAAAGGAGTTAGAAGCCATAAAATAACAACCACTTTAATCCAGCTGCAAGCGCATGTTCAATCAGTCCTACATTAACCTCCTTGTGACCTAACCTCATTATACCATTGTTACAATATCACGCCTATGCCCACTCGGAAGTTCATGAATGTAATTATAACAAATTGAATTCTGGGTAACTACATGCGCAGTAGGCAGAGAGTTATATAACAGCAAACTGTCAGTCAAAATGACCTCACATGCCATTTATCACCACTCTTGTAACCTTCCATCGCTGCTCTAATATAATACAGAACTCCCTACTTCTGCTGTCACAGCACTCTTCGCTATAACCCACCCATTCCTTGGAGAGTACTTTAAACATACCTTTTGTTTCTGCGTGGTTATAACCCTCTGAGGTGGGACTCGCTTCTTCCTTGAAATGTACTTTAATAAATCTTACTTTTTTCTAAATCTTGCTGATCTTTAATTCTTTACTGAGTCAGTGGGGAAGAACTGAGGACCCCTCTGGGCCACGAGGGCACTGGCAAATTTCACATCACCTTGTACAGTGACAATCTAATGCATATTAAAAAAAAAAAAATATTCTGATGAAATTAAATTCATCTATTTTTCTTCTATTCCCTGTGCTTTTGGTGTTATAGCCAAGAAATCAATGTCAAATCCAATGTCACAAACCTTTTCTTTATGTGTTTTTCTAAGAATTTTTTACTTTTGACTTTTATGTTTAGGTCTTTGATTCATTTTCAGTTAATTTTTGAATACGATATAAGGTAAATATCTAGCTTCATTATTTTGCATGTGGATATCCAGTTTTCTCAGCATTATTTATTTGTCTTCAGACCAAAATGTGAGAGCACTACTCTCCCTCTGATAGAAGAAAATGTTCAGAGCTGGACTTATTTCCAATCCCACATGCAGTTAAAGTTGGAATTGTTCTTAGTGCAAAGGTAAAAGGACCTAGAGATACTTGGCATGCTTAGTGAAGTGATGAGAACTAATAGTGCTATATAAGTCCAACATAAGCACCAATCCTCCCCTCTTCTCCCCAAAACATAAACATACAATGACTTATCAGCTTATGAACAGCCAAGAAAAGAAACATATTTGTATAAAATTCTAACAGGGAAGACCAATAAAACATCATAAAAACTTACCTAAAAGCAAATAAAGACAATGCAAGAAGTAGAAAAGCTTTTTAAATGATTTAGAATTCTTGAAAACAACAGAGTGGCATAAAAAGAGAAAATTTAGACAATAATAGTAATTTCCCTTATAAATTAAAAATATTATAGCACAAATTAAATGAAGTAACTTAATAGAAGTGTTTTATAAGAAATAATGTCCTCAGAAATTTGAACAAAAAGATAAATAAAAATTAAAAATAGTAAAAAATGATAAAAATGTTAATTAAAAGGCCAGTGCAGAAAGTCCAACATATTAATTGGCATTTTAAAAATGAAGAAGAAAAAACTATCAAAAAACTAAAAAAGTAAAAAATGTTGTCACAATTCAAGGACTCGTGTTTTCAGAATTAAAGTGATCCAGAACAATAAATGAAATAAACAAAGGCTAATATTATAAAATTTCAGAAAAATATTAATAAAAATACTGTAAATGCTTCCAGAAAAATCAAGAATATGAATAACTTTGGATTTCTAGAAAAGTAATATGAAAAAAGAAAAAGATCTCTAAAACTTAATAAAAAATGATTAGCAATTTCTAAATATATATCTAGCAATATTTTAATGATGAGAAAGTATAACATAAATATACACATATATTTATATACATAGATATACATACACAGTTTTTATCACAGATAAACACACACACACACATATATATACATATACACATATATACAAATACACATATGTGTGTGTGTGTGTGTGTGTGTGTGTGTGTGTGTGTAGCATATCATACCAGGAACTAATATACTCCCACTCTTGAGAATTACTCAAAGATATGCTCCACTAAATGAGGAAGGAAAGCAAGAAAGTTGAAATTTTAGTATCCAAGAAACAAGATTTAATATGGCAAATAAAAGAGAATCTCTAGGATGATGGTGGAGGAGCTATCGGGATGAAATCTAGCTCTCTAAATTTAGAGGAGCAGGATAAGTGCTGTTAGAGGGTTATCTGCAAGCATGTAAAAGAAACTGATCAAATAGCTGATGAGTTTAAATATTCTGTAAGAATGTGGGAGAAATTAATATGACTATGGTAGCAATTAAGATAAAGGCAATCACTCAAAAAAAACAAAATTTGTTCATGAAGGGAAATGTGAGAACAGTACACCACATGGTGAATATCACCAACATTGTTTGATAATATCCACCTTCTATTTATGTAACCCAAAACTGTGACATTGAGATGCTCAGAAACTGGAGGTTTGACTCTGTGTTGTGGTGAGGATGGTGACATGCTTTGGTTGTGAAAATTATAACTGGGATAGTCATAAAATTATAAATGGGGATATGCTTTAGGTTGTGAAAAATTATAACAAATCCTCAGCTTCTGTTACATGAAATTAATAAATAATATCTAAAACTAAAGAAAAAAGAAAATAATAGTTGTAATTAATGGTGAGAATAAGGAATTTAGGAACAGAAGGAAAGACAAATGCAGTTAAAGGTAAAAGTTTTTGAGAACAGGAGTTAGTAGTGGGGAACTTGGGAACAAATGTTTTTAATTAAACATTGTAGAATTATTTGACATTTTAAAATATGTGCAAGCAGCGCCTTGATAAAAATAACAATTTAATTTAATTTGGCATTAATATTCTATCATATTTTTCTGACTTACGAAATCTGAAAAAGAGGTTTTTTATTTTGTTATAGCGAGCTCGTCCATGAAAATAAGTGGTTTTGACACTTATGATTTAAATATGTCTTTTAACACTAAATTAAAGTCATTGATGGTAGAAGGCCTGAGTTCCAGTTAAATTATTATTTCAACATATGCACCTATATGTACAACTATTGGGTTTAGGTGATTTGTACACTTTCCTGTGCAAGTAGTCTTTTAAAAACATTCCAATTGAATTTTATCCAGATATTATAAAGAATGTTACAGTTCTTGAACAACCAAAATATAATCATTTTGCTGTACTTAATATTATTTTAATATTTATAACTAGGTCATTCTTCTATTTTTAGAAGAAAAGAAAGTCCTGAAGTAGTGAAGATTGATGTACTGCAGAGGAAAAGTACAGAACTTTCCAGACAGACATTATTTAATGGGTTTACTTTTTATTTTGTAATAAGCACTATATTTAGTTTCTTGGAGTCCCCCACATTTGTATAATACTAATTATTTTTCAAACCAATTCTAACTCTTTTATACAAGCAGATTCTATGGTAATTTTTTTTTCTGATGATAGGATTTGAAACAAAGTAAATAGTAAAGAAAACTCAGGTGTATTCTTTTGATTTTCTAAAAATTTTGGTACTTAATTACTCCAGAGTTATTTGCAGTATTTGTTATACAAAGTTATGTTAAAACAGTGATTCAATAATTCAAGAATTTGTTAGGATGCCTGGATTAATACAAACAATCAAAGGCCTAAACATTATCATTGGTTAAATTTTGCAAAAGTGAGATTATTGTGGAAATGTTGGAAACAGAGCTATTCTTGATCTTTCTATTTAGTGATTAAGATTTCTCATTTTGATTATCTTGACTCAGGAATTAAGGAAAGGTAGAAGATTAATAAATTTGTTCTCATAATCAAGTCTTCAAAGTAACAACTCTTTCTATATTCTTGCTGAATTGACAACAGAAAATTGGTTTATATTTTATCAAAATTTCTTCTTAAGCAAGTAAATCATTGGCAGTCATGATCTCTAAGAGTTAATTCATCAGTAAAATAAAAAGTAATCTCTATTTCTTCTATAACGGTTTTTAAGCATATAAATCTATGAAGTATATGGGAACAAAATGAAGGCAATGAGTATTGGTCAGCAGTTATTGATACATATTCCCGAGGTAAGGGAGCTGTTTTTACATCTAAGTTAATTCTGTAGATTTCCCAATAAGAAAAATACTTTGGTAGAGAGTGAATATAACCAAGTCATGGTGCAGGAAGCTTTGCAAAATAGCATCTATGACCAGTAGCATATCGTAAGGGAGAAGAATGAAAAGCAAGAGCTTCCTTTCTGTGAGAGACCTGGAAGGACTGGATGCTACTACGACCACTAGTACCACTACTACCACTACTACTATTACTACTACTACTACTACTACTAATAATAATAATACTTTCTATCCACTAAGAATAACATCTGGTCAATTCAAACTTTAATGAGTGATTTGAAAATTCAAGTGCATTTTTGTCCTTCTTCCCTTAATTTTTCTAGCTAGATCAGAGACTCACTGCCACAGTTCTTCATTTTATGACACTTGAGGAGCCCAATCTTTGAAAATTTTAGTCATTTCTATTGCATTGTATTTCTTTAAAGAGTATGAGAGAATTGGAAACCAAGAGTAAACTTTTATTATAATTGATTTATCTATTTGTAACAGACTATGGTTTAAAAATTCTGGAACTCAGAATAATTCAATGAGAGAACATTTGGGTTACATATTTTAAAACAGTTGTTTAGTTTTACTAACGATCCTTAATCCTGCCAGGAATCTCAGACTGTAAGGGTGAACCAAGGACAATAATAAGATCTGGAGGCTGGTGATTATAAAATTAAGGTAGTAGTCTTTCCAAAATAAATTGCAGCACCTGTGTGTGTCAGTGGCCAAGAAATCAATACTTGTTAGCATTCTCAGTGGGGAAAAAGGCTTTGCTACTATTCATCTGTGAACACACATTGTACAATCATCAGTCATGGAGCTGCATCTTAATATATGCATGCTGGAGTTTCAGCTCTATATCTGCAGTTTTGAATTAGTCTTAACATGGTGGAAAGCAATCCTGCAATTTAGAGGTAAGAAGCAAATAATTGTAGGTAGCACAAACATTATTGGAGGAAAAAACTTTGTTTTTCTTTTCTGTAATGATGGGAAAAAACAGCATCCAACAAATTTTAACTACACTGCGTACTTGCTTATTGCAGTTATTTTTCCTTTTAAGATCCATTGGGTGGTGTGGATGAGCAATGGTACCTGCAATTGCAGAGATGTCCCAATCCTCACAGCTGTCAGTAAAGCCTACACTAATGTGTCCTGAAAGAGTGATTAATAGGTTTTGACAATATCACTGCATAGCATATTTAATCAGATTATACATCTGTTAGAGATGGTTTGCTTCTAACATCTGCAGTCAAAATCCACAATTGGTATTCAGATCATCGTTTTAGTAGAAGCATGAAACTAACTATGTCAGTCTTACTGTTGACAAGTTAAAACTGCATTCCGGAAACAGATGAATCGTGACATTTTCTTGATTTGTTTAATAATTTTAAAAAATTCCTAGAAATTCATTTGTGTCTAAGTGTTCAGTAACAAAGAAGGAGATAAATATATATATACATATATATGTGTGTGTGTGTGTGTGTGTGTGTGTGTGTGTATACACGCATGTGTGTGTGTGTGCGTGTGTGTGTGTGTGTGTATTCGGCAGGATATATATACATATATATGTATATATATATATGTGTTTATATGTGTATATATATGTATGTATATATATATATGTGTATATAAAAATTGTAACATACTCTCAGGAAAGAGAGGTACAGTGGCTTGATGTGATCCTAAAGTTGTTACTACTTGATTATAATTTCAAAAAACATATTTCAAATGATAATGCTAATCTAAGGAGATAAATATTATAAGACAGATTTTCAGATTAAAAAAATTCAACATGACAATTTGTATTTCCATGTGATTAGATTAAGCATTGTATGAAATGTAGAAGAAATATATTCAAAATTGAATAAGTAAGATATAGAATTAAGCCCTATTTTCTTCTCAGTATTTATTCATTTCCAATATGTAACTGGAAAACATTCCTTTAAAACAAGACACCATTTCAACACTAGTGTTTTTCATCCCAACAGAAACCTTGCCATAAAAAAGCATCCTCTATATTTCACGCTCTTGTCTCCAGCAGTCCATCAACAGCCAAGTCATACATCCTTTCTATATGTTTTTATTAACATTCACTCCTCAAAACCTGTAATCTGTTTTGAACCAATTAGTGTAATAAAACTTTCCTTTCCAAGGTTATCAATGACATCTAATTATAAAGAAACCCAAATGATCACTCTCTAGGCCTTATCTTACTTGGTCTCACTGTACTATTTAGCAAAGCAATGCTACTTACTCTGTTGTTGAAACTGTTCGTTTTCTCTTTCTGTGATCTATTTCTGTCCCATTTTATTTGAAATTCTCTGGGTATTTTTTCTTAGTTTGCTCTTTATCATCCTCTTTCTCTGATTTATTCTTAAATATGATATTCTAAGTACTTTCATTGCTCATCTTCTCTGTTATAAAGTTACTATAAACATTTCTATACCCCGTTTTAAGAGAACGTAATTTTACTTTGAGTGGGTAAATGCATAGGATTGGAATTGTTAGTTCCCGGTAATTGTATATGTTTTAAAATTATTTATCAAATTGTAATTGTATATATTTTTAAATTATCAAATGTTTTTCAAAATTTTCATACAATTTTACTTTCCCATAAGCAATGCAAATTAGATGATCTGTCCCTCTACAACCTAACAAAATTAGTATTTTCAATTTAAAAAATTTAATTTTAATCTTCCTAGTTGGTGTGTATTATAGCTGGTAGCTCATTTTTTTCTTTTCTAATATAAACGTTTTAAGCTATAGTATTCCATCTAACCACTGCTTTAATAGTAACTAAAAATTTGGATGTGTTGTTTTAATTTTCACTTAAAAAACATTTTCTACAATCTCTTTTGAATTTTTAAACCATGTGTTATTCAAAATGTGTTTGTTTTGAATTCCATGAATTTATGGGTTCTAAAATTTAATTCCATTTATTAAGAGAAGATATTCTGCACTATTTTGCTATTTTAAATATATCGAGACAACTACTGGTGCAATAAATCATCAATTTTGTTGAATGCACCATTTGAACTTGGGAAAAAATGTTTTGTCTGGGTGGTATGCTCTATAAATGTTATTTATATTGAATTTACATCTTCTATATCTCATTAATTTTCTATCTCCTTTTCTATGGTTAACAGAGAGAAGTATTGAAATTGCCAACAATAATTGTAGATTTGCCTATTTCTCTTTTCAATTATCTTACTCTTGGCTTTGTTATTAGGTATGTATGATGAGGATTAGTATTTCTCCTTCATAAACTGTCCCCTTTATCAATATAATATTCCTCATCATCTTTAAAAATATCTTGTACTCTGAAACCTATATATATTGATACTAAAGTAGTCATTCCAGCCATTTTTTGGCTGTTTGCATAGTATATCTGTCTCCATGTTTTTACCTCCCTTTTTTTATGTTCTATAAAGAAGCTTTTCTACAATGACATTCAGTTGTATCCTGTTATTTATCCAGTCTGTTAAGGTTTCTCTTTTAACTGAAGTGTTTAGATAATTTCTAATTAATGTAATTATTTGATTAGGTTTAAATGTTCACATCACTATTTTGTCACATCTTTTTTTGTTGTTGTTCTTATTTTCTTCTTTCCCTTTCCTTCTTTTGAATTGATTACTGCTAGCATTTCAATTTCTCCATTATTAGCTTACTTAGCTATATTTTTTTATATGTTTTTAATGGATGCTCTATGGTTTAAAAAGTGCATCTTTCCATTATCACTGTTTACCTTCAAATAATTGTAAACAATTTCAAATGTAATTTAACAGATTTATTGGAGTATGTATAGTAAACCGGTCTATTATTCTCTCCCATCCTATTGTTGTCATACCTTTTGTTCTACACATAGTATAAACATCACAATACTATTAAGAAATTTTTTACAAAGGAAAGATGTCTTTTATTTACCCACATGTTTTCCAGTACATTGCTCTTTAATTTGCTATGTAAATCCAATTATCCACCTGGTAATTTCTTCCTTTATGAAAAGCTGCCTTTAATATTATTTGTACTAAAAGTTTGCTGGCAGTAAGTTAGCTCATATTTTACTTGCTGAAAAATACTTATGTCTCTTTACATTTTTAAAAATTTATTTTTGCTGAATTTAGATTTCAGTTTGATAGTTTTTATCTCAATTTAACATTTTAAAATTGGTCTACTGCCTTATTTCTTGCTCTGTGTATGACAAGAAGTACTCAGTTATTTCTTTTTGTTTGTTTCTCTGTACATAACCCCCTGACCTCTCTCCCACCTGGCATCTTTGAAGCCTTTCTATCACTGATGTTGAGCAATAGTTTACAAATTTACAGTGATATAGTTCTCTTTGTGTTTATCTGCTTGAGATTGGTTGAGATTCTTAGATCAATGAATTTACACTATTCATAAATTTAATACATTTTAAATATTATTTATTCAGTATTTAAATGATCTCTCTCTGCTCCCTCTCTGCTTTTTCTTTTACTCCAATTATATATGTGCTAGAATTTATATCGCAAGGCTATTGAAGCTCTTTTCACTGGTTTTGTTCTCTTTATTTCTGTGTCTTTCATTTTGAATAGTTTTTATCACTATTTTTCAAGTTTAGTGACCCTTTCTCTTCCAGTGTCTAGTCAATTATCAATCACCTCAAGTGAAAATTTTAATTTCTCTAGTCCCAGCAATGTTTCTTCTGGATATCTATCCCCCAAATTTGAAAACATTTATCTGTAAAGATATGTATATGTGTACCCCTATGTTCAGTACAGCATTATTCATGGTGGCCAAGACATGAAACCAACCTAAGTGTCCTTCAATAGGTGACTGGATAAAGAAAATGTGGTACATAAATACACTGGAATACTATTCAGCCATAAGAAAAGATGAAATACTACCATTTGTGACAAATAGATAGATCTTGAGAAATCATGCTAAGTAAAATAAGTCAGTCAGAAAAAGGCAAAAACCATATGATTTCACTCATATATGAGATATAAAACTGAAAACAACACATGGACAAACAAAGCAAACGAACAAAAACTCATAGACACAATAATTGGTGATGAAAGGAGACTTGATTTTGGGTAGTGAACACATAATGCAATATACAGATGATGTATTATGGAATTGTACATTTAAAATCTATATAGTTTTATTAACAAAATTTAATTTTGTTAATAAAGAAATTTAATAAAATAAAGAAGTTCAAATTCTACATTGTATTTTTTAAATTGACTATTTTTTTAGAGCAGTTTTTGATTCACAGCAAAACTGAAGGGTAGGTACAGAGACTTTTTATATATTCCCTTCCTCACAAATACATAGCCTCCCCCAATATTAATATTCCCCACCAGATTGGTACACATGTTACATTTGTAGGTTCATTTGAACCTACATTAACATGTTATAATCACTTAAAGTTCATAGTTTCTGTTAGAGCTCATTCTTGACGTTGTACATTCTATGAGTTTGAATAAATATATAATGACATGTCTATCATTATGGTATTATACAGAATATTTTCATTACCCTAAAATTCTCTGTGCTCCACCTATTTATCTCTCTCCAATTTCCTTAACCTTTACAAACAACTGATCTTTTTACTTTCTCCAGAGTTATGCTTTTTTCTAGAACATCATATAGTGGGAGTTATACAGTGTATAGCCTTTTAAGATTGGCCTCTTTCACTTAATAATAGGAATTTTAGGTTCTTTCATGACTTTTCATGGCTTAATATCTCTTTTCTTTTTAACACTGAATAATATTCCATTATCTGGATGTACCACAGTTTATTTATCTATTTACCTCCTGAATGACATCTTGATTGCTTCCAAGTTTTGGCAATTATTAATAAAGCTGCTATAAATATCTGTGTGCAGATTTGTGTGGACATATATTTTCAACTCCTTTAGGTAAATACCAAGAAGGGTGGTCATTTTGTCATATTCTAAAAACATGTTTAGTTTGGTAGGAAAACACTAAACTGTTTTCCAAATCAGCTGTACATGATTGAATACTACATATTATAAGTTTATACTCTTAAGAGATGCATATTATATTCCTATTAAGGATGTTGGATTTTGTTTTGTCTACTAGCTAAATTATATGTGCTTCAGCTAGATAAATTCAAGGCATTTTTTTTATGCTTTTAAAGGATAGTTTTAGAATATCTTTTTCTATAGTTCTGGTAACCCACTCCTAAGGTTTGGCATCTTGTGGGTCTGTACTGCAGACCTGAATATTCCACAAGGTCTTTCACTTCTAGCTTATTAGCCAAGCATCTCCCACTCCTGAGGGAGCACTGAGATTTGTCCAGCTTAGAACTTCTTATTTTTTATCTATGTGGCCTCATGAAGTTTTACCCTATGCATGCCGATAAATGCAACTTTTTGGACTTTTCTCTGCACACAAATTTAGTATTCTGTTCTACAATGAAATTCACTTCTTCTTTAAATCCTTATCTCTATCTCTCTATCTCCTCAAGTCAAGAAGACTAATCACTCTGCTTAAACTATCCTTCCTTGTACCAGAATTAGGAATATAAATAAAAAATTAATATAATTCAGAAAACTTGAAAATTGAAGAATTGATATAATCGTTTTTTTTCCCTCAGTTTTGTACTATCTGAATACCACTAACTGATATATTTTGAATAGTTTTCTACTTTTTCCAAATTGAATGTCAAATCACTTCTCATTTAATCCATTGTGGCTGGAAGCAGAAGTTTATCTTATTGTGTTACTATTTACATTTCCCTAAATTAGTTATGAAGTTAAACTTTTTAATATATTTGTCGGTTACTTGGATATGCTTTATTTGGAAGTTCCTATTCCTATTCTTGTATCTTGTTAGGGGTTGTCTGGTTATATGTGTGTGTATTTTTAATACATAAATAAATAAATATGTATTTATATATGTTTAAAATATAAGTACATATATGTTAAAGAACTCTTCACTATTTCTTTGTGTTGACACTTTTTTTTTTTGTTTTCATACCATGTTGTTTGCTGAAAGGATATTCTTAATTTTAATGTAGTATAATTTATCAAGAGTTTTATTTATGTTTTGTACCTTTGCTCTTTTAAGAAATTATTTTTTCAACAGATTGTGGTATAATCCTATATAATCTCCTCGAAGTATAACTATTTTTGCTATTTGCATTCCGATCAGCAGTCCATCTGGAACTCATTTGTGTGAATATTGTGATGAAGTAGGGTCATTTTTATTTCTATACCTTTCTATCTGGCACAATTAATAATAATAATAATAATAATAATAATAATAATAAAACACTGCTCTGAACTGCCACCTTTGCCATGAACCAAGTGTCCATAAATCTTCAGACTTATTTCTGAATTTCCTGTTCTGTTCCACTGATTCATTTGTCTAGTCCATTAAAAACAATACACATTACTATAGTTTTGTAACTAGTAATGGTATCCTCCTACCTTGTCTTATTTTTCAACACCATTTTAGCTATATTTGACTCTATCTTTTCATATATATATAGTTTTAATTAGTTTTTAATCATATATAGAAAATTATACTATTTTAATTTTTTTTGTTTCTAATTTTTGAGTTTCCAATCCACATACACATTTTACTGCTTAGGTTATTTTAGTACTCTTTGAAATTCTCCCAAACTTATTTTGTAGATGAGTTTCCAGACACAATTCATTTCTGGATTATTCTTGGAAAAACATGAGATGAGCTAGGTAAAGCCTACAGGAAATAATTGTTGCCAATATTTCATAATTAATGTTTAAGAGTCAGTATTAGGTGGCTTACTGGTCTTCAAACTACTCCCAGGTGCTTTGAAGGGAGAGAGAAATTATTTTTGGAGATGTCATTGTGATTCTCCTTTCCTTTGCTACAGTCAGAGCCATTTTGTTTTATAAGAGTAGCCTTTCACACATCAGCTTCCACATAAGAATATTTTGAAATTAGTTTTTAAAAGCCTCAGTAGCATAAAGTTTATTAGCTTTCAGTCTAGTAAGCATGAATTTGAATTCCATTTTTTATTTACTAGTATTGTGCTGCTGAGCCATGTACTTCACCCCTTCAACTTCAGTTTGCTCATATATAAAATGGAGATAATAAAAATTACTTGGAAATTTATTATAAGTATTAAGTAGGAAACTGTATAGCATGTGGTAGACATTCAGTGTGAATTGTAGCTATTTTTATGATGAAGTACGAATAGTAGGAACTCTAGAAATCACCTATTGTAACACTCACTTTATAGCTGAAAAACTGAAACTCATTTATACACTCATCCAAAAAATATTTATGGGTTACTTACTAAATGCTAATGGGGATAAAGAGTGATAGGTAGTGAAGATGCTATTATAGAAATGATGCACAGGGAAGAATTTTTAGAAGGAAAAATTAACAGTGACTTCAATGAAATGATGCAGTGAGTCATGCAAATGGCTGAAGAAACATTAAAAAGAAGGAACCATGTGTAAAAATACTCTGGAGAAGAAATAAACTTGGTTGTTTCAAAAAACAGCAAGAAAGCAGTGAGCCAATAGTAGAGTGAGCTATACATTGCTGATAGTGGCACAAAATAAATTTAGAGACATAAGCTGAGATCATATACTGAAACTGTTGTAGGTTATATAGAAGGAACCACTGGAGCATCTTGAGCAAGAAAGTGAAATAATTTGATGCAGAAGTTGTTTTGCATTTTAAATGCAATGCATAAAATTTATCAAGCCTAAATAATGTGGATTGTAATACTAACAATTTTTTTTCTTCAAAACAGACTTAATATGATGATGTTCAGTGCATTGGAATGACACTAAGACTCATAAAATCAACTTTAATAACAAAATACAAAGTGATTTAGCTTGCTTGTAAGGTCATTATGTTCTCTTTTGCTGGTGTCATACTTAAAATTTATCTAATTTCTTATAATTTATCTGAATGGTGAGATTAACATAGACTTTCATTATGTTCTATTTCTCCCCTAATATTTTATGATATTAAAATATATTGGTATTCCTGTACATATAAACTTATATTTAGATATCAGTATTTTCCATTGATCAATTTTAATTCATTTTGCCTTAAAACTATTATTTTAATTTAAGTAAAATTAGAGTAATGGATTTACACTGATAATGTGCTGTAATCAAAGTGGTAAAAATCCTGTAGTAGATTTAGAAGTGTTAGCTTTGGTCCTAACTACATTCTGACCAGTATCACAAAAGATTACTTAACTTTTATTTTAGTCTCTACTCAGTAGAGTAGGTTAACGACAATATCTAGCTTCAAACATGCTGCATAACAATAATGTATTAGAAGTTATAATGCTAACGTGTACTTTAAAAACAGTAATCTAAAATACTTATTAGAGTCTAAATATTGAAGATAGAGCCTATTCACAGCATGCCCTAATTTTGTAATTAACAATGAATCAAAAGAAGCTATTAAGCTTCTATGGCATATCTATTCTTAATAAACCTCATGCTGCTTAATGCTTAAAATTCTGTTGTCCTCTTAATATGTTTATAGATTTTTATGGGATCAAATATAATCGTATGTTTGAAGGATAATTATTTTCATAAACATTTATAAAGAATTATTTCAACGTTTTCCTCTTCTCCTAGCTCATTATAGCTGTTTAACTTTCTTAGTTCTCTGCATGTTTTCGTAGAAGTGAAATATTGTCCAGCAATCATGGAACAATTTCAGTGTGTACCTTCTTCCCCAATATGCTGATTTATTTAGCATATGTTCAAATTGCCCAGGTTTTTGTTCACAGGCATGTCTAGTCAATGTTTAATTTTGGCAGACTTCATTAGTTTTTTATTGTACTGACATTTTTTTCTGTAAAGAAAATCTACATTTACAGGGTAAGCATTTTCAATCATGCAGTGAAAATACCGCTCTATTAAAATTATTCTAATGCTATCATGTTATTTAAATGCAAATGCTGACACCAGCATAATGCAGTAAAATTTTCTTTCTAAGAAAATGATAGATATTAAAAGAGAGTAGTTGGCTAAACTAGGTATACTTTAAGAGAGAAATGATTACGTCTATTTCTTTGTCCACTAAATTAAGGCAGAAAAAATGGTAACTCCAAATTTGTGGCATGCTGTGCTTAAATTAATACACACTTATACTATTGTTGATTTTCAAAAACATTAAAAAACAGAAAGGCAATATTAAATATAAAATTCATAGATATAACCACCTAGATAACCTTACCTTTTGACTCAGAAATCCCACCCTTAAAAATGCAAGTTAAAAGAATAACTGAAACAAAGTGGAAACAAAAAGAAAAACAGAAACAAAAATTTCTACCCATAAAAAGATACATATGGCATTTTTTCTATTGATTAGAAAAATGGGAAAAGAGAATAGTTTATGAAACTGAGGTAAATGTGAGATGCCACAGGTCAATCATTAAAGTTTTTGATTATTTAGATTATTTTGAAACAGTAACCCTTTAATAATATGGATTGAAGGCAAAGTAATTTAAAAAATCCATGCATAATAATGAGCTCAGTTACCTTTAGCTGAGAATGTATATAGATTTAAATTGAATAGCAATGAATAAAACTAGAAATAGATGTTTTAAGTGGAAAATCTTATGGGTGTTTTAAATTATTTAAAATATTTATTAATATTTTGATATGGTATTAATTTTAAGTGGTTAAATAGGGTTTCCATGAAAATACTAGTAATAATTTATACTGTTAATAATATTTGTGCTGTATATTTTAACAAGAAAATTAAAATATGTAATTTTAACATAGCAAATTAAATCGTCATTATCGCAATACAAAACATTACAAATTATTTAAATCAAATTAATACAAAATATGTTCCATTTTATATTTTCACAGTTCAGAAAGGTTTTGAGTAAAATTAAAGCAATTCAAAGTATCAAATCTATTTAAAACAATGAATTATTTTATTAATGAAAATATAACACTATACGTTTTAATATACATATTTCCAATTTGTTTTCTCTGTGGGCTTCCAACATTTAGTTATTCTAACTAACTCAAAGACTTTTTTCTCTAAAAACTTTCTATTTAAAAAATGTTATGATGTTTGCAGCATTATTCACAATAGTCAAATTGTAAACAATCTAAATGTCCTCTATTCTTGTGTATGCCATTTAATTAATATGCCATACAATAGTCAGACATTTCTTATCCCTTAATTCATACTTTATTTGATTCAGGAGGTCACAAAGAATAACAGGGGAAAGTCTACCTGTTTAAGATGCATATCAGCTAATCTCACATTCCACAAACGTGGTTAATCTGTAGATATCCAAATAAACTCATAATAAACAGCCAACAGATCTATAGCCACAGGATACTTGAATTCATGGGTAGATTCAAGAAACACACTACAAGATGATCTTCTAAGAAAACACCCAAAGTTACAGTGTAGTTCTGTGCTGCCAAGATTTTGACTGCCTCTAGAAGTTATAGGAAGTTATAGAATCAGGAAGTTACCACCGTAGCAGCATGTTACTCCTGCCAATACCAGGAAGCCTTGTGCTAAAATAGAAAAATAATGGTACAATTGAGAGCTCTAGAACTCTGCTTTAATATGCAACAGAAAAATAAATGCTTGTACTGCCTTGTGATGCCCTTAAAGCTAGAGAAAGGGGACCAAGACTTCTCAAATAGCTGCTGGGAAGGATGGGAGAAAGGAAAGGAGGCAAATGCTGCCATTGATGCAATGGCCGGAGGTAATAGCAAAAGCAGCAGATGTTAGTCAAGCTTCTACCTTGCAGTATTCTATTTCTGCTCCTTTCCAAATATTTTGCAGATGAATTTGATAGGTGAAACTTCAAACATAAATGTAAATTCAGTTACATGCTTTCTAGCATTAGGTCTCTGTGGTGTAGAAATGCATACTAGGAAGAGATTGGAATAAATGCTGAGTCAGCAGATTGACAATATCTGCCAAAAGAACATTGCTGAGAAATTGCATGCTCTGAGAGAATTTGTTGAAACATAGTTGAAATTTTGTATTTGTACCAAGCATTGAAGACACCTAACTGGTTTTAACACTTAAGAATTATTCATTACTATATGAATGTTATATGAAATATGAATATCAGTAAACTATAATTAATAGTTAGGTTGGGTACTCCAGAGGTGAAAATATATTGGTAACTTGTTTTTGTATGGCACTTTGACTGGAATATACTGAATGTCAAATATTGGGAACTGTACTATTTAAACATTGCTAAAACAGTGAATGTATCCTTGAAGTTCCATAGTTTATTCATTTATTACAAAAATATTATCTACATAATCTCAGAATGTCATAAATCATATGAGAAAGAGAAAAGAATTATAGTACTTAAATCACATTTCACATTTGAAGAAACATATTCTTTTACTTTAACATCTTTGGAATTGGTATGAAACAAATACATTTCATGCAAGCAACATTTATGATATAAATGTCTTTGTCTCCATGTGCATAAGCTTAAAGATAACTACTTAAACTATTATTTTCACCTCATTTGAGTTTTGTGCATTTCTATTTAAAAATTTTTAAATTTAATTGACATTTAAAAGGTCTTTCAACACAGCCTATGAATTCGATAGTATTGTAAATGTACCCATAATTTAGTTGCAATAATAGTTTTATTATGACTTAAATATCTTAAATTTATATTTTAGAGATATACAATGAACTATACATATATATTAAACTATAAATAAGTTACATGATTTACTTTAAGTATTGCCGTGGTCCAGCCACGACAAGATCCAGGGGGCCCCAAAGGTGGGCAAGGCGTCGGCGCGGGAGACAGTCGACTACACAACTCAGAGGCGGTGTGACACTGTTCTGTTTTATTGTGATTTGAGTACAACTTTTATACTTTCTATTTTGGCATTTGATTATACTTTGTGGTTAAGGTAGCAGAGAGTTAAATTTCTGTGGTTAGGCAAAGCAGAAAATCTTATAGAGTATATTATTATTAATATTCATGATTAACTAGCACATTCTTCTCTCAATCATTAGAACAGAACTACCTGATGGAACAATCTAAATTTTTAGATATAAATAGATATAAATTCTCATATCTATTACATAAGATACAGTTTGACTTAAGTAAAGGTGATAGATAGAGGTATTCATAACAGCAAGTATTGGCTTGTGGGCAGACATTGTTCTTCTTTCTACCTGAAGAAATCTTTTAAATGCTACTTGATTTATGCTATATCTAAAGTTCAAGCTGAAACTTTCTCATAGCTGTTCAAAAGTTTCCTTGGTGCAGTATTGAGGAAAATATTTATAAAAATCAGTTTTACAAAGCTGCTTTCGTAAGCTAAGTTTTTGTTCCTTTGTTTTTTAAGCACCAAGGAGGTCCTGACCTAGACAGCCTTTCTATAAAACTTAAACTACTATAAGGCACATGAATTCCATCTTTATTCACCATACGTATGTTATCTTCATTATAAACTCCTGTATAAGGCAAAGGAGGATCATGAAATCTTTTCATACCATTAGCCCCCTTAGGTGGATACCAGAGTTTTCCATTTATCCAGTAGGCCACAAAAGGAGGCCCTTCCGTAGTAGGCACAGGCTTATAAGTAAATTTCTTATCCTTTACTAATTTTTCTACTAACTGCGTGGGAATAGGAGTATAAGCTGGTTCTAGTAATTCAGCTTGTTATAATTTATTCACAACATTTTTAAGAGGCACATCAAAAGGAATTTCTCTTAATAATTGTTCAAATAAAGGGTTTACGCATTCTGGACATGTCAGGGTTACTAGAGCTGATTCCATACATGGGGAATTTACTATGTTTTCCTCAGAGCTAATTTTGAGGAAATCCACTTGTACAACGTTTACACTTACAAGAATTTGTGCTACCCAAATTCCCCCTATTAATAGAATCGTTCCTAAGAAACCAATTATCCCTAAACACATGCTACATCCTTGTTCTTGACGATGCATTCCTTGAAGCCTCCGTCCCCATCTCCGGACCTTGTCACGCAGTAGGGTAGAAAGAGGACGTGGCAAAGTATTCCAGTGAAAGAGGGGGGAAGTGAATGAGAGTATAAATGACTTCATAATTATTGAAGCTGAGTGAAAAGTACATTGAGATTCATTATACTTATCTCTCTACTTTTGTATATATTCAATTTTTCATAATGAAAAAATTTAAAGTCTTCAAAATTTAGAAGCATGTTTTGACATTGAAAGTAAAATGCATTGTGTTCACAAAATGGGAAAAAAATGGTAAGTCATATGGCAAAAATTAATGTCTATGCAATTGTAAAAGAAATACCTTAATAAGTAAAGATAAAAAAACCCAAACAAATAAAACAAAATAAATTTGAAGGGGTAAGAAATTATGTTATATTTTAGCAGGCAGCATTCTATTCTTTCCAATCATATCTAAAATAATGGTGTCTTACGTTAGATAAAATAAAATATATAGACATGATTTCCATTTATAATGTAGCTTTTACAAAGAAGTGCAATACTTCACTAGCTATCTAGATTTAAACTAACCATCATGAATTATTATGAAAAAATATGTCAATATATTACCATTTTGTGTTATTAGGCATACTTAGTTTATAGAATATATCATCTTCATAGTATAATCTGGAATTATTACCCTTATTTTATGTATATCAAGGGGCTGAATTGCAAGCTCAATGACTTCTTAGAGGTTACACAATGAATTTGAGATTGAATTGAGATTAAGATATTTGAATTCAGACTCTTACCAGAGTTTAGTTAAGCTTGAAGGATTTTACTTAACTATTTACAACAGACTTATTCTATATTTGTATTTTCTGTATTTTCTTAAGGATTAGTCTAATTCACATATCTTAACCTTCCTACTACTTCATGAAGTACTGAAATATCAATTGCTTAAGAAGCAGAAGCATTTGCTTTGTTTGGTTGTTATGAATTAATTCACCATAACATCAGCTGTCATTTTAATATAGTTATATAATAATCAGAACATAAATATCAACTAATAATTTTATTGCTTTTGAAAAATTCTATTATAGTCTTGTTATTTATATGATAAACAGAAAAGACCATGCATACACTTTGTAGATGACACAATTTGAACTATTAAACCAGGAAAATTTGTGATAAAATATTTTTCTCTATAAATATATTTGTAACAATACTTATGTTATATTTAAGCCACATTACTGTCCCCATAGGAAAATAGATTAATGTCACTAACTGACCTTTACTAAGAATGAGCATTTGGTTATGATTTTATATTCTTTCATGGACTCTTTAGGAAATTAATTACATTACCGATGATAAAATATTATAAAAATTACATGAGAGAAGAACTGGGTGGGTAAGTGCACACAGCATTCTTTGGCTTTTCATTAGGCTGGAAAAGCCACCTTGGTACTAATAACAAAAAAAAAAAACATGACTGGGAGAGATTCAAGTGATCATATTACCCTTTTTGTACTCAGGAAATGCCAAACAATAGCCATTACAAGTAAACAAGTTAAACAAGAAAGCTTTCCAATGGAATGCTTTGGTAAACAAGTCAAAATTGTTTTGACCCTTACTTTTAACTTATGGAAACTGCCTTCTCTCCTAATTAAATCTTCTATTACATCTTAATTGCATTCTCTCTTTACTAGAATTGAAAAATCATTTACTATTATCCCCTATAAAATGATCTTCTTACATATATGACAACTTTCAAATCTGATTCATTTTCTTCTGTTTAATATGAAATGATGTCAGTTATGTTCTGTTGAATCTGTATTTTCTATTTTAGTTTAACATTCTTCTTCTCATCTTTTAAATCTTTACTAGTACAACATAAAGGTCAGAAAATTTGGAAAACATTAAATTCTACCACAGTAATGAGATGGTTGCCTTAAATCTTCAATAGACTTCTAGCCAGTTTTTCAGGAGGGGCTATGCAGTTTGGATGAATATATTATTCTTTTCGGAGTCAACATTCCTTTTTCATTGTATCCAATTTCTTTCTTTCTTTCTTTCTTTCTTTCTTTCTTTCTTTCTTTCTTTCTTTCTTTCTTTCTTTCTTTCTTCTTTCTTTTTTTTTTCTGAATGCTAAAATTACCTGGGGGTTAAGGTGAAGATCTGCTAAATATAACATATATTAAATTATATAAGAAATATAATATATTATATTACTATATATTCTAAGAAATAAGACTATTTTCTGAGCCTTAAATTGGAAGTTCATAATGTAAAGAATCATAGTTTAGATTCATAAATTACCCCCCATTACAAAAAGACATGTATTATAGGCCATTAAGACTCACCTATAGTCTCATTTAATGCATTAATACAGCTAGAAGGGTTGTTCAAATTGAATGTTTAAAAAGAAAGACCAGTTATCCTGAAAGGTACTAATAATTTTTAATATAAGCATTGTCCAAGAAAGCAATAGCTCTTTCTCTTAGTGAATTTAACTCTTTACCCCATGACAAGGCCATGATCATTCATTGAGAAGCACTATGTGATTTTCAACTTCAGTATTTTGACATAAATAATTTGGAAAATGCACCTTCTTTCTTCCACAATTTTTCCTACTCATATCTATCTTTGAACACATTTCTATAAAACACTTTTCTTCATATCCTTTTGCTGAGTTGAATTCTCCTCTTATGTTGTCCCGTAATGCCTCTACCTCACTAACTGACACATTTATTAAAAGATGTTAAGATTGTCTCCATATTTGTCTTTCTTCCTTTATAATAGATAGTTCATAAAGTCAATAACATTTCTGGCTTGATCGTCATTCCTTCCTTAGTGAGCCATGCACTGTTTTTGAAATACATATAGTGCTGGTTAAATATCTGAATGTTTGCTGCAAGAAAACTTTTTTTTTCACTTACATATGGCCTGCTCAAGAGAAATAGTAATACATGAAAGAAAAAATAAAAGAGAGACAGGAGTTTGCCAGTCAATAAGGCAGAGATCAAGACCACAAACCATGGTACACTCACCTAAGCAATGAGGCCATCTTGGGTGAGTTCACAACCCTTTACCTTGTTTAATACACTAACATTACAATGAAGCCATAGCGACAAAGATTTTTAATTAATCAATTAATATATTTTTAACAGTAAGGCATATATATATTGCATATATATATTCACCTCCCATAGTTATATATATATAATATATATATATATATATATATATTCACCTCCCATAGTTAGATTTCTTTCTGTCACCACATATTTGACTCCTTTTACCCCATCTACCTCTCTCCTTCCCTCTCCCCACTTCCCTTTGGTAACCACTAGTCTATTGTCCATGTCCATGAGTCTCTGTCTGTTTGTCCTGTTCATTGCAACAAGGATTTTTAAATTTCTGCATGGAACAGTGAATTCTATGCTTATTTTCTTTTCAAATATTTGAGTTTCGAAGATACCATTATAAACTTTTAAAAGTTCATAAATAGTTTAGAAAGTTAAGAAAAAGCTTTGAAAAAGCTTTTTTTTTTTTTTTTTAAAGCCTAGAACACACAGAACCACAGAGGAACTCAAATTACAATAATCTTTGCAGAGATATAAAATATTTTGAAAGTTTAAGTAAAATGCATATATACTTGTTGTTTGTTCTTTTTTTTTTTTTTTCAAGACACTAACCTAATTTAACATTTTAGAGGAGAAATGTATGGAGAAACAAGCCGAAAGTAAAAAGAAAATGATAAAATTTCAAATTAAATAAAGATAACAACTGAAGTAAATACACTCCCAAGGAAAACTATATTTTTAAGAGTTTAGGGCATGACTAAAAAAGTTTTTTCTTATGCTTGTTTGAGATTTGAGATTTTTGGATGATACAATCCCTATTATCCTATTTATTTTTAATATGATTATAATTAGGTTAAGTCTTACATGTTTTACTATTACAAAAGAGATGATAATAATAGTGTATGATTCAAAGATTCAAATTCAGGAAAACCACACCTGTTCTGAATTATGTAATAGGTTTCCAAGATGTTTTTATTTTTAAAATCATTTTTTTTATTATTATTCAACTAGTTACTGAGATGGAAATTTTTGAAAAAATATGAATAGATATGATGTTAGAGAGAGGAATAATAAATTGTTGTTCTGTTCAAAAATTCAAATTAGTTTAACAGAATGGTTAAGTTGATTTATTAGGATTATTATTTATTGAGATTTTTATTAGTGATAGATTTCCACTCAACCAGTCTGATTCTCTCACTCAAGAATTTAGACTAAATAATAGAGAATATATCCTTCGAGAAGTCGAAAGAAAGTTTTAGATCCCATTTAGTGAGTGATGGTCATATTTTTGGTCTTATTCCTCCCATGAGTTCTGAGTTTTCGGACTTTTCTGGTTTCATTTTTAGAACTCGTCACAATGTTGAGACACATTATTCTTTGTTTTCATTTAAAAATATGAGCCCAGAACATAAAGAAATTGATACTAATAGTAACTAAACAAGGTATATATCTTTAGCTGGAACATAGAGAATTTCAACATGGTTATTGATGTAGTAAAAGAATGAAGGCAATGAGAATTTCATTCTAGTGAAGACTTAAGTAACCTACTTTCTGTGGTCCATCAGAAACAGAGATCAGTCTATGGCCATGCCACCCTGAACAAGCCCGATCCCATCTGATCTCAGAAGCTAAGCAGGGTTGGGCCTGGTTAGTACTTAGATGGGAGACCACCTAGGAAGACCAGGTGCTGTAGGCATAAAAAAAATTAAAAAATAAGGGATCATCAGCTGACAAGGTCCTTGCAATCTGTGAGGGTTGCCTTGCCTGAAAAAAAAAAAAAAAAAGACAAAAGAAAAAAAAGAAACTGATCATGTTCAAGTTAGGTGAAGATATTTGAATATGTGGTAATATGTGAAAAAAGAACAATGGGCTAAATGATTGCTTACTCAGTCTTACGTAGAGTGGAAAAGACAAATTCTGACACCATGTTTTCTAGTTCTAGGCACATAAATTGTGAAGCCATGACAATTCTTCTGAAAGATGGGCTTGCATCCTCAGACTGATAAAAAACAGATCCCAAAACACATTGTCCATGATCTCAAAATTCAACATCATGTGTTTTCAACTGGGTTAATTTTCATGGCTAAAATTGAAGCTCTTGTTATAAAAATTGGAACCATGTATAAGTGAGATCATATAGTACTTGTCTTTATCTAACTTATTTCACTTAGCATTAAAAAAAAGAAAAAAAATCAAAGGAAAAGAGATCAGATTCATGGTTACTAGATGAGGAGAGTGGAGGGAGGAGAAATTGGAGGAAGGTCTTCAAAAGATACAAACTTTCAGTTATAAGAAAAGTAAGTATTAAGGATGTGATGTACAACTACTGACTGCAGTTAACACTGCTGGATGATATATAGGAAAGTTGTTAAAAGAGTAAATCCTAAGAGTACTCACCACAAGGAAAAAATATGTTTTTTAATTGTCTTTTAATTGTATCTATATAAGATGATGGATATTAGCTGAATCTATTGTAATCATTTCACAATATATGTAAATCAAACCATCATGTTATAAGCTTTAAATTATACAGTGATGTATGTCAATTGTTTCTCAATAAAACTTGAAAAAAGTAAAAATTGATGAGAATATATATTTAAAAAATTAGAACTAGATTATCAGAAATAAGCATATCTGGGAAATCTAAGCAGTTCATCATTACGATCACTATCTTATCACACTCTATTATTGTACTCACTGTGCTTATTTTCTGAAATTATCAAATA
Organism: Pteropus medius; assembly: GCF_902729225.1. NCBI lineage: Eukaryota > Metazoa > Chordata > Mammalia > Chiroptera > Pteropodidae > Pteropus > Pteropus medius. The sequence goes on from NW_024351730.1 coordinate 17,853,051, forward strand.
AATAAGTAGATGGTAAGTAGGTAGGTAGATAGAGAGAGAGAGAAAAATTTCTGCTCATTTTACTATATCCACAGCAATGTTATATCTACAGCAACAAGAACCATGCCTAACACCTGGAAAAACCTCAATAACCATTGAATAAATAAATAAATGAAAGGCTAGAAAGAAACTAAATTGTTGCTATAGAAAGTAAAAAACATATGTCACACTGGAAACACTTCTCTCAGCTTTTTTTTTTTTTTTTGGATCTAGGATTCACCCATTCAAGTTAGTATTTTAGAATATACAGAAAAGCATTCAAAGATTGCAGAAAAAGAATTGCTCAAGATCTATTTTGTATGTCCAAATTTTGTCTCAAATGATATTCTTGTCAGTACTCAAAAGTTCATTTCTTTGTTTAGTGACTATTGATTAGGAAGGTCATACATAAGATAAAGTGATCCAAAAAGAGATGAAGAGCTTCAAACTAGGGGAGAAGTCAAGGGTGGTCTAACACAATTAGTAGCTGGTTAAAGATTTAAGATCCTGACAAGTAATACTTTACACAGTTAATACTAACTGGCTTTACATTTCAATAATGTATTTAGATAAAACAAATAAAGAAACTAAAAAATCCTCCATTTTCTAGTTTATGACTTGATTCCGAATGTTAAAATTGTTAAATTGTTCAGGGGATTAATATGTAATATGCTCCAGTAGTATCTTAGAGAAGCCTTTTCTACAAAGTATTGCAAAACTATTGGTAAGTACATGTTAATGTGTAATCCACATTATTTTTAAAAATTTTAGATAATGAAAGACTTATCAAGACACTATTTGGCCGCTGTTTAACCAATCGTCAAAAAGAAGTGGAAGTTCATGTTTATGGAGTAAAGAGATTAGTGATATAATTTGATGGGTTATGAGATAGACCCTCTTCAAATATATCTTTCATTCATGCCTAAAACTCAATAAGCTGACATTTGTTTCTGAATCCTAAATACTGCTTTTTCTTGTGGTTCTTTTTTTCCCAAAGCAAATGCTTATAAATAGTACATATAGTAAATTGCTTACACTTTTGACTATAATGACTCTTAAGAGAGATGGAACAAGTTAAATTGCGTGATGTAAAAAAACAAAAAAAAAAAGAAAAGAAAAATCATAGAGGTTTTCTTGTCCAAACTTTGCATCTTGTACTCATTATATTAATTTTATCTGAATAAGAGCTCTAGAATAACATGAGACTAGACATCCGAAGAGAATATGTGCTGAAGGGAGGGGCTGAAGAGGACACATGAAGTGATATCATAGAGTATGCACCAAAATTTCTCTCTCCGTTGCCCCACACTATAGTTTTGTCTAGGTTGGAATCAGTCATCAGACACAATTGAAAAGTACAGATAGCTGTGTTTATATTTAGAAGTGGATTGTGCAGGAGAGAATTGAAATTTGAAATGAAAAATAAAAATATTGAAGGTATGATATGTGTTTAAAATGATGTCATGACACACCTTCTGAAATTATTTTTACTGAAAAAGTTGCCAGGTTTCTAATTACAAATAGGACCTCAACTATTTTCTGCTCTCCTTGGTTGAGGAGAGGGAAATTCCTCAATATCACATGCTGTTTTTCATAAGAATCAAAAGACTTGAAATAAAAAGTTTCTTCCAAATATAGTACTTTTTAAAAATATATTTTTTTAAATTTTCAATTATAGCTAGTATACAATATTATATTAGTTTCAGGTGTATAACATAGTGATTAAATGTTATATAACTTACAAAGTGATCACTCCAATAAATCTAGTACCCATCTGACACTGTACATCGTAATTACAATATTATTGATTATATTCCTTGTGCTATACTTTACATGCCCATGACTACTTTCTAACTGCTAATATGCACTTCTTAATCCCTTCCCCTTTTTCACCCACTTCCCCTCAACACCTCTCTCTTCTGGTAACCCTCAAAATATTCTCTGTATCTATGAGTTTGATTCTATTTTATTTGTTTAATTTGTTCTTTAGATTCTACATGTCAATGAAATCATAAGACATTTTTCATTCTCTACCTGACTTACTTCACTCAGCACAAATACCCTCTAGGTCCATCCATGTTGCAGGATGGCAAGATTTTATTTTTGATGGCTGGGTAATAGTCCATTGTACATGTGTACCACTTCTTCTTTATCCATTCATCCATTGATGAAAACTTAGGTTGCCTCCATATCTTGGCTATTGTAAATAATGTTGCAGTGAACATATGGAAACATACATCCCTTCAAAGTAGTATTTTGTGTTTCTTTGGATAAATATCCAGAAGTGGATTACTGAGTTCTTTTTTGTCTTTTGTTATATAGCCTTTATTTTAAAGTCTGTTTTGTCTAGTTTAAGTATTGTTACCCCAAGTCTCTCTTTTTTTTTTTTCATTTTCATTTTCAGAGAATATCTTCTTCCATCCTTTTACTTTCAATCTGTATCTTTTAATCTAAAGTGAGTCTCTTATAGGCAGCATATGTAAGGATCTCGTTTTCTTATCCATTCAGCCATCCTATCTTTTGATTGGAGCAGTTACTTCATTTTCACTTGAAGACTCTGTTGATATGTAGTTATTTCCATTTTATTATTCATATTTTGATATATATTTTTTCTTCTTAGAGAAATCTCTCCAACATTTCCTGTAATACTGCCTTTGTGGTGATGAACTTCTTTAGCTTTTTCTTGCCTGAAAAGCTCTTTATCTGTCTCATTTCTAAATAATAGCTTTGCTGGGTAGAGTAATCTTGGTTGTGGGTCCTTCTTTCCATCATTTTGAATGTTTCCTGCCAATCCTTTCTTGCCCGCAAAGTTCCTGTTGAGAAATCAGCTGACAGTTTTATGAGAGTTCCCTTGTAGGTAACTTTTCTCTTAGTGCTTTTCTCTCGGTACTTTTAATATTCTTTCTTTGCCTTTAACCTTTGGCATTTTAATTACGGTGTTCTTGGTGTGAGCTTGTTTGGGTTCATCCTGTTTGGCACTCCTTGTGTTTCTGGGGCTTGTATATCTATTTCCTTTGTCAGATTAGAAAAGTTTTCTGTCATTATTTCTTCAAATAGGTTTTCAATTCTTTGATCTGTCTCTTCTCTTGGTATCCCTATGATGTGAATGTTGGTACACTTGATGCTGTCCAGTGGTCCCTTAAACTATTCTCACTTTAAATTTTTTTTTTTCTTGTTGCTGTTTGTTTGGGTGTTTTCTGCTACCTTCTCTTCTAAATTGCTGATTCGATCCTCTGCTTCATTTCTGACTGGTTCCTTTTTATGTTTTCTATCTCTTTGTTAAAGTTCTCGCTGAGTTCATCTACTCTTCCCCTAAGTTCACTGAGTATCATTATAACTGGAGTTTTAAACTTTGTATCTGGTAGATTGCTTGTCTCCCCACTTTGGCTGCCTCTCTGTATTTGTTTCTATGTATTAGGTAGAGCTCCTAAGTTTTCCGGTCTTAGTAGAGTGCGTTTATGTAGTAGAGGTCCTGTGGAGCTCAGTGGTACAGTCTTCCCTTGTCACCTGAGCAGGTACTCAAGATGTAGCCCTTGTATGGGTTGTGTGTGCCCTCTCGTTCTAGTTGAGCCTTGGCTGCTGTTTGTACATCAGTGGGAGGGATTAACCCTTGGGCTGATTGGTTGTGAAGATTAGTTGATGAGGCCTGACTCTATGAAGCAGGATTCACTTTGGCTGGGCTCTGGTGCCTGCCCAGTCTGACCTTCATGTGTGTCTTCCTTATATGCGGCCCTGGGTGGTGCTCCAGCTCTGGCTTTGTTCACAGCAGGCTACCAGGTATGTGGACCAAGGACCTCCTGGTTGAACCCAGTTGTGGGCCAAATTCAGTCACAGCCTGTGCACTTCCAGGTCACCTGGTAAGAGTTGCCAAGTGATCCGTAGATGGCTACCACCCATGCTGGGCTTATAGGTGCCTCGAGAGGCCAAAAGAGGATTCAAAGCCAGCTGCTACTAGTGCTGGACTTTCGGCTGCTCAGCAAGAGGTATGGGGCATACCAAGGCCAGATGGTGCTTCTTTGGGTATTGTGAGCCTTTGAGAGATTTTAAAAAAGTTCACAGCATGGACAAAGACAAGACATTTCTAAGAACAAAAGCACTGGAAGCAGCTTGTGCTTAAGTGGGCCTGCAAGTTGGCGGAGGCAGGATTTTAGGGAATCACCTGGTCAGGGCAATCTATGTTAACCAGGATGACAGAGACTCAAATATGGTGGCCACCTGTGTCTGCACATTAGGAGTGGGGAGGGTCAACAAAGGAATAATGGGTACTACCAGCACTTCTGTCCAGGAGAAAACTGCCCCTCCAGCCCTCACCTTGAAGCCAAACAACTCGGATCTTCCTCATATGTCCCTGGTGCTCCTTGAGCAGCTGTCCCAGTGCTGGAGCTCAGAATGAGTGAGTCCATCACTGAGTAAATCCATGTGTGGGCCCTCTAAGAGGAACATCTATAACTCCTGCAGCTCTCCATCTAACTCAGCCACATTCTCTGTTGGTTTTCAAAGCCAGAGGTTGGGGGGACTTTTCTTTCTGGCACTGGAACCCTGGGCTGGGGAGCCCAGTGGGGAATCATGACCTTTTACTCCTCCAGGGGAGCCTCTGCAGCCAAGATATCCTTCCTGATTCTCAACTGCCACCTGCAGTTATGGAACTGGCCTGTTTCATGTCTCTGTCCCTCCTACCAATCTCTAGGTGGCCTCTTATGTATGTCCCTAGATGTAGGACTTCTGTTCAGCCAGACCTCAGGTGACACCCAGTGATGGTTTTTCTGTAGTTTTGTTGTAATTTTCATGTGGTCATAACAGGAGGCAAGCACAGTGTTTACCTTGTAAACCATCTTGTTGACCAGAATTTCGAAATATAGTACTTATAATTATTTTTATGATCATTTATATTTTTAATGTCCATTAGAAGTCATAACATGTATTAATACTTGATTTAGAGATCAACCTAAATTTATTAGTTTTCTTCCTTGCTAATGGTAGTTAAGTGATTGAGATATTTCATTCAGGCACACAGCATACAGTTGATGTTTTCTTACAATAAAAAATGAACCAGGATTTATTTTATAAAATCGAGGAACAATTCTCAAATATCAATTTTACAGATGAAATTTAATTTAAAAACTTTAGATGTGTTCATAGCCTTATTTAAAATTTGGAAGATCATCATTGCTGCAGCTTTTCTATGATTTGCTAATACAACAAAGCAATAAACCAAAATTAAGTGTGTAGAAATTGTAATATGATAGAAATAACTTATGTCCTATTAAGTATTTTAATCTGATATTTGCCTAGATTGTGTTCCACAAAAATAGACTATCACTCTGTTATAGAGCAAATTGCATTCAGGTTTATCAGAGTTCTCTTAGGAAATACACTTGTGAAGATGTGGAAACAGAATGGAAGGGGGGGAAGCTGATCATTAGTATAGTGAAAACTGAACCTTCAGCCAATACTAGCATCTGGAGGATCCTATTGCCAGCAGCTGGTATCCATTTGAAGAATGAGAAAGAAAGATGCATTTGGTGGTAAATAAAATCACCTGGTGTCTCTTGGGGCTTCCAGTTTAAACAATAAATAGGAATATGTAGTAGCCATGGTCTGAAAAGGACATGGTAACCAGTGGTTCCTTGGTCTTAGTCATCCCATCAGTTGCTAGGCAAGCCTGAAGGGATTGTATAATTGATGGTGGCTAATGAAAATAAAGAGAATCTGTTTTAGTATTAGGTCAACTGTAGCACAGAGGCTTTAATTCATTCCATTAGCCTTTCACTTGTATGTTTCCCCCAAGAAACAAGAATAAAATCCTGGAGAAGCTGTAATTCTACTATAGCAAGCAAGTGAATGTGGGCAATGCAGGGAGGGGACCAGAAAACCTTGTGGATTTTCTGGCATTCAACCAAGACCTATCTTGCATATGCCTATCTCCAGTTCAGAATGCATATGCCTATCTCCAGTTCAGAATCACCTCTGAACTCTTTATCTTTCATGAAATGCACTGTTTGGTGGCTGTAACAAAGAAGAGTTTGCCGTAGCAACAGAAAGATCATGCTAGTTTACTAACAATGTAGCTAGAATCTTCTCATCACTTTCTTTGTCTTGTAAAGTTCCAGTTCTCTCTCTCTCTTTTTTTTTTATTGAATAGATAGTGAATTTCTTTTCATTGATGTGATAAGAGATTCAGATTGTTTCTTTTCCTTTTCATATCTGATAAAAATGAAAAGTTACCATGCATGTTATGCAAGGAGGCAAATATGCCAAACACAAAAACAGTAATCAAATTTCTTACAAACATACAGGAATCATCAGATGAGACTAGGTTTGAATTTTGTACTTTCTGGTACTTTGAATAGATACAAGCTCTCATTGACTATTTGCTATATGGCAAGTTTTATACTTGCTTTCTATTGTGTTTCATGGTTTCATTGTTTATTCTTTATTGCATTGAAACATTTAGTATGTTTTTAATTAAAATAGTTTAGCCTATTAAAATATTATTTTATGGGGAAGTAAAAAGGAATACTCTAAGAAAATGAAACAGTTTTAGTATGAGAATTAAGATATCAAACATTTTGGTAAATAGAAGAACTGAAAGAAATTTGTACATTTATTTGATTGAATCCTCTCCTTTAAGAGGTAAGGAAACTAGACCCTGAAAAACTAAATGACAAAAACATACTTTACACGTACTTGCAGAACTGAGACAAGAATCCAGGTTCACTGATTCTTAATCTAAAGTTCTTATCTCCAAATTTTCCTCAAAAGGAGGTCATTTCAATATAATGGAAACTACTATAATAGTAACATTTTAAACAAAAGAAATCAAGTTAGAAATACACTAAATTGTATCATCTTATTATCTACATTTTTCTTGTGTACATTAAAATTTCAATGAACATATTTTTTATTTTCTTGTTTGATTTCTTTGGAGTATATTTATGATAGCAACTGGTGCACTTTTATAATAGAAAATTACATGTACAACTCATTCTTTTTATATTATGTTTGACAGTTTTATGTTGGACACTATTAGAAATACCAATAATTTTATTTTCTTAAAAATTGCTGTCAACCTTTATAATTACAGTGATAAGCTATGGCCCTTATTCAAAATTTAACATTTAATGACAATTCTTGTAGAAAATTGAACAAGTTAAGTCAACATTAAAATGCATAGAAAAGGAAAATTTGAGCTTTATAATATGTTAAATTTTGAGAAACCACATTAAAAAAAAACAAAAATTTCCAATATTTTCTCAACTTCCCATTGCCAATATTAAGTCAGAAGTCAGACTTGCACAATGGTATTTTTCTTCTTTTGTTTGCTTAAGAGCACATTTTATGATTTCTGAAAATTTGCTCTGGTCCCTGAAACCGTTAGTTTCTGCAAGCAGCATAGGACAGACATATCCTTGTTTACTCTTTGGATCCAAACCTTTCTATACAGCAGGGTGACTTGGAACTTAAAAGGTTTACCAAGTCATCTACTTTGCTATCACATTATTTTAGTGCTGCGCTTTGCTTCCTGGATTTTAATAATAGGAACTTGGCCAGTAATTTGTCAAGTTACTGATCAATGCTGTAATTTAGAATTCAAGACTAAAATATATTTGTTATTACAAAACAGTCATTACAAAAGTGTTACTTGGTTGATTCATTGCTTAGTTAGTTAAAAAAAATCCAAAGTAGTTGCATTGTTCAAGAAGAAAATCCCTCTTACTCAGAATTCCAGATCCTACATCATTGAGTTCTCTGTTATTTGAGACTAAAAAGGTGAAAATAGAAATGCTGCGCCTGATTGTTTATCAATTAAAAAGGTGTCATTATGTGTCATTGAAAGATAAAAAGATAAAGAGAATTTAAATAAAAGAAATATTTATGCCACTTTATAATCAAAATAGGGAAAGTTTTAGATTTCCATAAGTAATATCTGTATTGTATCACTTTTTGAGATATGCTGTTGAAAGCAATAATGCAATGTGTAGACACTTCAAAGGTAATTGCTGTGTGTCTATGCAGAAAGCATATTTTCCTCTTGAGTTTTTTTACAAATAAAAAAAAAATTCTCTTTGCCAGCAGAGTAACAGTTTCAATCAATTTAGCTTTTAGCTTATGTAAGAGATACTGATTAAAATAAGGATAATTCACATATGGAACATGAAATGCACTGTTCTCCCTGGATATTAAAGGACAAACAAACAAGGACTCTTCAGACTTCAATTTTCTGTCTGATGATCAGAGAATGGTAACTTATTGACTTCCATTAGGGAGAATTCAAGGCCAACACAGCAATAGGTTTTGGTAACTTCATGAGAATATCTCATGGGACTATGAGACTGACAAAACAGGAGTCTTTCTGTCATGTAAGGCATCTGAATGACGGCCTTTATTTAAGACCAATATTGGGGCAATTAACTATATTTTGAACTTTTGTATTTGTTCTTTTTTTTGTCATGTTCTTGTTCTTAGTCAGAGAAAAGTAATACCTTACCTCTTTAATATGGTTGAGCGCTATTTTAACATCTGCTTAGGACTTTCTTCTTAACTACACTTTTCTCTAGGTGGTCCAACATACTAGAAATTTATACAAATTCTGTCTTTTAGCAATGATCAATTGCCAAAGCTTAAAAGCCACTATTTCTGTAAACTTCTCAAATCTCTCTCTTTTTCTGTTCCATTTACTGTCTCTCCATTTCTCCCTACCCCCTCATTTCCATTGAATTATTTTAGTCCATGATTACATGTGACCTGAATTTCTGTCAAGAGCCTCTATCTGGTCTCTATGCCTCAGGCTACCTCCTTTTGAAGATGTTTCCACACTATAGTCAGAGCGATTACTCAAAATTTCAGATTTGGTAGTGTGACCCTAACGTTTGAAAGACTTCAATGACTTTTGCATTATTTTTGGTTTTAGACTTGAATCATTAAAATAATATGAAATCCATTTTTTGGCCTAGGCTTGCACCTCCAGCTTTGTCTTTCATTAATCTCCCTGTTCTACCTCTTGTCCTGCTTAATGATTTGCAATTCAACAAATGCAACACAGCCTCTCTCAGCACCCCTCATTTACATATGACAGTCCCTCTACTTGAAATACTTTTCTGCTTGGCTAACTTTTATCTATTTCTGAATTCTTTTTTATATGTTATTTCCTTAGATATATTTTTGCTTATTTTTCTAAGACCAAATGGGGTGGCTCTCCAGTGGCTACCTAAGTCTGTGTTCTGTGTTTGCTTTTATAGTAGTGCTTATCAAGTTGTACTGCAATTACTAGTTTTTTGCTGTCTCATCTCCTATTCAACATATTCCTACAGAGCAAGACCTAGTATCCTTAGCTGTTGCATACCTAACTCCTTGAACAATTAGTAGGTGCATAATAAATATTTATTAGATATGTAGATTAATAAAATTAACATGGTTTCATTGATATGTGTTGAAATTTGTAAGCTTATGTGAACTTAGATGCAACCTTGGGAAGATAGGCAGGGAAGAATTGAGAACTGTTATTGATTGAAATACCGGAATAAGCTTTTGTGATCCTGAAAAAATGCACTGCAATATAGAAATTATATTAAACTATAGAAAAAAATTTAAGTTTCTTGTACACAAAAGAGACAAGCAAAAACAGATGATAATAAATGTTCTACTTGAGAACTTGTCACATATGTTTCTTAGGGCTTCTTTATGCAGGTAATTATGAAATCTTTTTGTAAAGTACATACTCAGAATCAACTAGTTAACTCAGTTAGGAGAAATTACAGCTGCCACCCCTCTAATCTACACTTCTACACTTAGACAAATCTCTGTATGACTATGGGTTTCCATTATTTGAGCGAAAAGGGAATGTAACAAGGAAAATAAAAAAGATTATTATTGTGACTTATTTATTCTAGTAAATATTAAAAACTTGTGAAAGTATTGAAAGAAAACCAAGCTAGTATTGGAAAGCCTTGATTTCTAACACAAGGTTTCCTATTTAGCTGTTACTTTTAACTAAAGTTGTGTCACAAGAAAGAATTACTTCAAATTGGTGGATGTTAACATTTTAATCACTAAATTAAAAAAGTGATTTAGCAAGATGAGTAGCACAATAGAAAAGGCATAAGGACAACTTAATAATGAGTTAGATCAGATCTAAAAGGCATCACTCTTAGAAATTCCTGCCAAGAATAATAGAGGAACTTTCTCTAATCTGAATTAGACACGATTGTTCCTAACTAAAAGATAAGGGATTTCTACTCATTGTCAAGTATAGAAGCCTGTGATATAGTCATGAATTTAAAAAACAAAACAAAATAGAAAACAGACAATGTCGCTACCATTACAGAACTCATAGCCCAGTAGAAACATATCAGGGAACATTTTTTCATCCAAAAACTCTTGCTTAGTATTATCCTGGCATTTTCCATTTCTCATGTGTTCCAAGGAACAATGCAAGAGAGTTAACCAAATGTTAAATACTCTTGTAGCACAGGCAAGGGTTTGTTAATCCTCTTCTACAGATGGGGAACTACTTGCTCATGTTGGACTAGCTCATGTAGGACTATTGGCTCATGTTGTTTGGATCTGATAGGTCCACAAGTAGTGGAAGAAGAATATCTTATCCAGAGCTTCGGGAATTCTATTAACTCATTTATTCAAAAAATACCAAGACTGAGTGCTTGCTGTTTGCTAAAACCTCTCAGGCTAAAGTGATAGTCAGGAAACAAGACATCACATTCTGGTAGAAACACACAAAAAAATGAGTATTGAGAGAAAAAAGATGTGGATGACTTATAATAGGTTATATATACCTGCTGATTAGTCATGGAGATGAGTTTTATGTAGATTTTTACAGAAAGCGGTATGAAATGAGAAGTTCACAGAAATTGAAATGTAAAAGAAGGAGATAGACGATCCTGTGAGCAAATGGGAGACTGGTCTGTCTGAACAGAAGGTGCTAGCAGGAGCTTTCGTATATTCTGATTCCTACTGTGAGAATAACAGTAGATCAGTTCTGACTAAAGGGCCACAAATAGGGCCACAGACATGCAAAAGCCATTCCTGAAGCATATAATGCAGGCATACTACCTCAGGTACCCACATATGTGTATGTGCGTTTGAAATAATAAAATCATCACATCTCAGGTAAAGAAGCATTTGTGACCTCAAGAAAGTACCTTTAATTCCACCCTTCAACTAACCAAAGTATTTAATTAAGGAAAATAATAAATATATATTGTTTTTCTAAGACAGCTTCTGAGCAATATGGGAATCTTTCATAGAAAATTGAGGTTAAATCTATTATTATTTTGCTATAAAGGCCACCATTATTAAACATATAAAAAGAATTAATAGGTATTTGAATTCTTTTTAAGGCAGTCATAAAAATTCAGGAAAGAAAATGCTTACATATCTTTAAGATTACATATTCTAAATTTGTAGAATTTTCACAAATTTCTATGAAAGTAACACTCACTGTTCACTATTAGAATGTCAAGGAAGTCTAAAAGTAGGACAGTAAATTCTAAGAACTTAGTGTTGATCAATTTTATACACAGAGACTGAGTTCAAATCACAACTTGAGTGACAGAGTTCGAACATGAAATGGGTACTAAAAAATTTAACCTTCATTCTATAGGCCATAGACACAGAATGTTGCAAGCAGGTGAACAGCATGATCACACTTACATTTTTGAAAGATCACTCTATCTGTAGTGTGAAAGGAGAATAGGAGGTGACAAGACCACAGATCAGACACAATTCAGTATATGAAGCAATCCATTTAGATATGTCAAATTTTGTCTTGAGCTAAGATGAAAATTATCAAGATAGAATAAAGAGGTAATAAGAAAATGTTTCAAAGGTAAAATCAATGAGAATTTCAAATACAAGACTGAGACATCATTTGGATTTGGGAAGGGAATGTGTTTGGCACCCAGAGGTGAAGAAAAAACATATTATTTTGGATTGCTTTAGCTTGGGAGTGTAGGTACAAAATAAGTACAGTAGGCTAGAAAAATGAAGTAACTGAAATGAAAAAGTTGAAGTGTTGTACAAGTAGGGCTAAATGTGTTAAAAGAAGAAAAGAAAAGGGAAAAAGAAAAAAAGAAAAGAAAATTCAAATGTGGCAAAGTATTTTGGCTGAAGAAAAATTCCTATGACTGAAAGTTTCTAAGACATTGAAGAAAAAGACGTTGATTAAATAAGAGAATGGAATATTTAGAAAGATGGAAGAATTACAAACTTAAGTGTTAATGGTGGCTATCCCAATAATAAAACAGGCCTTTTCTTATTTTAGTACTGATAACGTCCTTTACATTTGCTTTACATTTGCAATACATAGAAATGTAAGCATATCGATGACCACTTTTTATTTTTATCCCTGTCAGAGGGTGACAATGAGGAATAGTGAGAATTGTGGTGAGTTAGATAGCGTATGACAACCTAAAAGAAGTAACAAGTACTTAACTACAGCCTGTTGTTGTCATGGAGAAGTCATCTAGTGTAAAGATTAAGAGTGTGAAATCTGTATCCAGATAAATGGTCTGGACGCCCATTTCTGTCCCTTGTTAGGACAGTGGCCTCTGGAAAATCACCCCTCTGTCTCAGTTTCTTTGTCTATAAAATGGAGATTATAATATTTCTTACTTTATAGTGCTTTTATTATTATTGAATTTCTTAATTCACTGTAAGTGCTTAGAAATGAACCTCACACATAATGGGCACTCATTAAAAGAATAGCTGTTTTTTTTTTTTGGCAAATTATTATCTTCTTGTGAGCCATCACTGAAGTACTGGTGGTGTTTGCTTGGATCGCTGAATTGGAAAGGATTGAATACTAACTCAAAAGATCCTAGAAGGTGTTTGAAGACTCGCCACATAAAATTTGATAAGTTGAAGTTTTATGAGTGTAAAATAGTTCAGATAATGGCCATTGGAATGATTTGTTGAAGTTAATTATGGGTAAAATTTCAAGAAGTTTTTGGACTAAATTTTATTTGCCTTTTATCTAGAAGTAAAAGTCACTCATGATAACAGGTTATGTTTTCTGTCAGCATGCTGGCACGTAGTATGTGTGTGTGCATACATGCATGTATGTGTAATAATAATAAAAAAAAGACAATCAAATAAAAAATAAATATATCTAATTTCCAGGATGATGTAAAGTTTAAAAAAATATTGAGTAAAGTATTAAATTGTTTGTTAAATGAGAGTTAGAATTTCTTTTTTCAGATTATAAAGAAACTCTTAAGAGAAAAAGAACATGAAACACTCCAACTGAAATTAAAATTATAATTCACATATAGTCATGTGCCTCTTAATGACAGGAGTTATATTCTGAGAAATATGTCATTAGACAATTTCCTTGTGCAAACAACATAGTGTACACTTACACATTGCTAGATGGTATAGCCTACTACACACCTAGGCTAAATAGTATAGTCTATTATTCCTAAGCTACAAGCCTATGTGAAACAATGCAAGATTAAATCAAGCAAGGGAGAAAATGATACAGTCAAGAGACTCAGGAAACACAAGATGTATGAGGCTGCTGCTGGCATAATCCACTGCATACTGTTTTACAGCAAACATTTTTTAATAGGCAGAGTACACTTTAAAATAATGATAAAAATTATAGTAAATACAGAAAGCACTAACACTGTTGTTTATTATCATTATCAAGTTTTGTGTACTATACATAATTGTATGCATTATACTTTTATAGGACTGGTGGTGCAGTAGGTTTGGGGGATGACTTTATGATGGCTATGATGTCATTAGGTGGGAATTTTTCAGGTTTATTATAACCTCATGTGATCATCATCATATATGGGGCTGTTAGTGACTACAATATTCATATGTGATGCATGAGCATATACCACAGAAACAATGAATGACCTCTTGATATCAAACTGGTTGAGATTGGTGTTGAAATTGAGAAGGAAGGAAAGACTTTAGTTTGCTTTTCACCTTACTGATGTATGCACTGGTCAACTATGATAACCATCGATTATCATATTGCCAATAGTCTTCAGAAAGATTAATCCTATCTAAGCAGTAAACTATTTTATATTCATGCTGCAAAAATGCTAGAACAAGAAAGTTATTCTGGAGGGGATTAGCTAAAATTTACAGTATAGACTGGGTTGTAGGAGACTCATGATTGTTCATGTTAATTTGAAATAGCTTTCACATTCTCTGGAAAGTAATCTCATTTTTTATGAATTCCAGTACCTGACAAGTATAATGTTTTAATATAGCAATTACAACTTTCCAGAATCAAAAGTAATGTACAAAATGATTTTAATGTACTCAAATCAATATGATTTCTCTTTAATGGAATATTTTAGTTTGTTGCGTTAATATGTATTTTAAACTATGTATTTTTCTAAAATATTATTGCAAAATTGTTAAGCATTATAGGAATTTTGAAGCTTAGTGTACTATGTATCATTAACTGGCAATATTTAGTGAAGTGTCAAGCAATGGAATACTTTTTTTTTTTCAGTTAAATATGTAATCACTACTGGAGACCAGCTAGTCTCAAGGCAATAATATAATCATTGCTATTTTGGTTTGATTTTCCTGTACTTTAGATTTTAATATAGAAAGTAGAAAACTTGTTAGCTTACACTTGGAAAAATTATTTTGTGACATTTATTTTTTCTCACTGAATTAAATACATAAATATACCTTTTGAAATTCTCTATTTTTTGTAGATGAAATGCATTATCTTAACTCGGATTCCCAACAAAATAGTCTCTTCAGAAATTTGCAGTTGTTTATCCAATTTAAATCAACGACATGAATATATCAGAAAAATATGAATATTAAAATAATAATTCTATCATAAGAGCCTCTGACGTGTGCTAAAACTATGTATTTTTTTTTATCATTTGTATAGTGTGGAATTGTCCTGTACCCTCTCTCTATGTGTTTCAAAATGCTAGAGTAAAGACCTCATTTCTATTATGAAAGAATCTAGTTAGCTATCAAGGAAATGCATATTTATGGTAAAGATAAAGCTTTCCACAAAACAAATATGTTTTCCATGTAGCTAGCCATCAGGTGGGAACTGTAGTACCAATTTTCATTAGACTTGTTCATGAAACACTCTCATGGGTAACAGATATATTGAGAAGTATTTTGTTAAGGTGGGAGGAGTCAATAGGTATATATATGTATTTACGTGTGTGTATGTGTGTGTGTATACATATGTATGTATATATATAATTTTTTAAATTTATTTTTATCTTTTTGTGATAAAATGGACCTGAAAAGATATAGCCTTAAATCTGCAGTCTCTGCACAAAGCTGTAATTTAAAACTGTCAACAAGCTAATCTGCAGTAATTGCCTTTTAAAGGGAACCTGCCTCTTTAAACCACTCGTTCTACGTGATTTGGTGAGAGTTTTATCTTCCAGTCTTTCAGCTGTAATATTAAGTTGACCTCATAGGTGTTGACCTGACCCGAAGTGGTTCTGGAAGTTGTAAGATTTGAACTATACAGATCAGAGGACTCTTTTCTCAGAAAGCAGGGTAGAAACAGAGAAAGGTTGGCTGGGAGAGAGAGAACAAAGGTAATAAGGAAATGTCATGATAGACGCCCTCCCCCCACTTTGGATTTTAAAGTATCTATTCACACTGAACACTTGCCATGAGAAAACTACAGCTTTCTCTCTCCTCTGCTTTCTGACAGCTTTAAGGACTCTGTCTTGGGGATTTGTGACTAGTTTGCATGGGGCAAAAATATATATTTAGACATTAGGAAATATATACTAAATCAAATATATTTTATAAATAGTGAGAATTACAAAAAGTAAATACTGAAATTATGGAGATAAAGGAAGCCCTTCTTAGAACACTTAAACCAATAAGTGGTATAGGGACAATACATAAATAAATCTTGGCCACAAATTTTCAGAAATTAGGATAATGCAAATAAATGGATATCGATAATGTCATTTAACATTTTAACTAAACTTATGTATGGAAAAAAATTTGCTCAAAGCTATAACATATTATTAATTATGTTTATCCTCCTCCTCCTCCTCTTTCTACTCCTCCTATATTACTCTAAAATAATTTAAAATTCTTGCAGCATTCTCCTAAACTTAGTGTTACATGATTTTTTAAAAAATATACTACATATATATCATTTGCCTATTGGTGAATTTATTCTGGTATTTTACTTAAATTACTGTAATAAAATGTACTCATGATGTAGTATAATAGTATTGGAAATGCAGAAAACTACATGAATTAGCATTATTGCTTTGTCTCTATTCATCACCAATTTAGTCTTTTATAAACAGAAGAAAAATAGGGAAAATAGGGAGAAAGCTCTTAGGCCTGTCAGGATTAATTGCACTGCTAGTGTTATTAATCTCCCTCTATCTGAAAGAGTATGAAAAGAAAGCTCCTAAAACAAAATTACATGGAAGTGTAGTCAAGACTCCCAAAAGTACTGATAGAGTTATTGATAAAGCCCTAATATCCACTTTTCAGTGACAATTTTTAAACATTTAAACTTTAGAGTGTCTTGAACAGAGGCTTTTTTTGGAAGCAAGCTGTGGACATCTGGAGTCAGTGTTCTGCATTAACAGTGTTAGGTGAAGTGTGGGTGGATGTTAGCATCTCTTTTCTTTAGAAATGTTTTAGAACGCTACTGTACAATACCCTGCAGAACTGGCAGATTCCTGTAATTATGCCACACAAACCCTCCCATTGCAGGCTACAGAGATTTTGCGCACGGAGCAAGTGAAAGGCTGTATTTTCAGGGACCATTTCTTTAGTGAGTAACAAGAGTGGTGAAATAATAGGGTCTTTTATTTATACAGTTCCTTAGTTCAAAGAGCTCAAAGGAAGCATAGTCATGATCTCATTAACGAGCAAAGCAACTCTGTGAGAAAACATAGAACCGATAACAATATTCTGTGTATAGGGAAACTTGGGCTTAGAAAGTTGTGTGAGACCCAATTATTTTTACCTCCATATGTGATGGGAATAGTAATGGGAATACACATTGTGAGAACTCTACTGCACATAAAAATACACTCAACACCTCCCAAGCAGCCTCTTGCAGGTTGCTTGATTACACAGGTGGTTGCAGTTTGCTTTAGTTTCCTTCCTAGCTCACTTCCTAATCCCCACAAAGCTGTGGGAGTTCTTTTATATAAAACACAATCATAATCATAATAAATTTGCTAAAGGTGGTTTTATAAAGTCTTAAATATGATCTTTCCATCAAGGCAATGTTTTCATTTTATACATGTTACTTAAGATGAGTTGATGCCACAATTTTGATTGGGTCAGCAAATGGCAGTAGTATTTTGCTATGGTTATAATAAATCTCAGATTAAGATAAAATCAAAGCTTTGAGATGAATTAGAGAGACATTTAGAAAAGGTTGTACAATGTGCTTTATTGAGAAAGTCCAGGTTCATTCACTATGTGTGTATTTACAAAACTAATTTTGAAATTCCAAGTTAGTGGAGCCATGAAGTCCTAAAGATAAACATCAAAGATAAAGAATATCGGTAGACAGTTACGTTCCATCAGTTGTAGAGAATTATTGAAAACTGCCTTTAAGAGTAGATTAGACCATGCTAAAATTTCATATTTTTTCATGCTTATTCTCCTGAACCAACTTTAACAAAGTAACAATGACTAAGTACTGTTTTTTTAACATGCATTGCTGTGCTTTCTGGAGAATAGTGAAACCCATAACTATTTAACCATTTTAAATGGCTAATTTTTATTTCTAAGAGATCAGTGCATAGAATTGAAGATGCATCTGAATTTTAATAACAATTATTTTTCTTCACTTGAGTAAATTGAGAATAATTCTCATATTCATGATTCAGTTGTTAAGTATTCAAAATTTATGAGTCAAAAATATTTTGCTAAGAGTACTTGCACTTACAGTAAATACATGTCATCAACAATGATACTTAAATGTTATAGTTGAGTTTTAACACTAATTTTGTTTTTTTGTCCCTGGAAAATTTATAGTATTTTCCCAATTTTCTTAACTTTTAAATGGAGATATTTAATAATATTGCTTTACCAATAATCCAAAATGATCAAGAATGGTTATTAAATACTAGCATTCTCCACTGTAACAATTTCTAATTTTTGTGGAGAAAGCAAAATAATGATTAGTTGACATAAAAATGAGAAGGAAAATGTTTAAGTAACTTTTCTTAATGATGTGAATAAAATTAAGTTCATCAGTTAAATGATATTCAGCTAAAAATGGCCTAATTAATGAAGTTGTCTTAGCTCTTTCTCTTCTATTCGAAAGCCACTGGACAGTTACCAGAGCACTATGGCATAGAGGTTAAATTATTCACTCATGGTCACATACCACCATATATTAAAATGAGAAATATAATTCCATCCTCTGCAAGATCCCTCCAGATCTCTATACTTAACATGCCATTTATAGGTTCAGAAAATTATTTAAATCTTATTGCAAATAGAACTTCAAGCATGACTTTCTGGAATTTTCTTTCTTCCCTTTGGGAAGTGTCATAATTGTCCTTTCTTTTTCCTTAATTAGAAAATGTTCTAAGTAAAATTGATGTGTTTTATAATAGAAGGCTTGTATTATGTAGTCTTAGGTCAACCAAGAGATGGGGGCTAATTTCTTGGTATATTTTACTGAATTCACTAAGAATAATAAGTGCCCATCACGAGATTTAAAAATCCACTTAAAATCTCTTTGTCAAAGGTCAGAGAAGTAGAAATCAAAATTTTCCAGACATAACCACCCCTAAATAAACCTTGTAGTAATTAGGAATCAGCAATGAGAATATTTCATTGGAGAATAACAAAGGCACAGGTGGGAGATGCTTATAAACTTGTCCTGAATTTTAAACAATACTTTGGACAAGAAGAATTTAATCTCATCAGAGTGTATTTTCACATTTATCTTAAATTTTCCAATTCACATATTTTGAATGTGACACATAATGTATTTATATACTACCAGCTAACAAAAATAATTTAATATATTTTATGAATATGGTCAGTAAAAGATTTGTACTAAATAAATACATTTGACAGATAGAAATGCAGCATTCTTTGACTGCTAGTAATTTTAGCAAAAGGAAATATATAATACATGTAAAATTTTTTGAAAGCCTTCTGTCGTTGTCTAATCTTTCAATTTCTTCAAACTCACACTATGTTGATATCATCGATTATACATACATTTTAAGCCTTAATGTTAATTCAGTTTTAAAGAAGGCAATATTTTAAAAAAATCGACCTAGTAAGAATAGCGAGTACTTATGTGGCAAACAGTTATTTGGGCCTCCCAAGGGTCACTTTCAGAAAGTACTCACTGCCCAGCTGTAGGACAATGGTTAGCCTACAGACTCCCACAGTATAAATTCTCAGGGTCTGCCTCAGTTTCCTAGTAGATGTGCTTATCTTCTGGGGGGTGGGCAGTTCATACCTACCCCCTTCACTTAACATGGTGTTCCTCTAATGAGCAGTCTTAGCTTCAGAGCTCCCCTTTGGGCTGGTATGTCTACATTGATTCCCTACAGATGTATTTTAAAAAATCTGAAGGAAATTAACAGGCAAATGAAATGATGTATGAGTCAGAGAGTCTTTTTAGTAACTTACAAGAAACTCATTTTATACAATGGGTAAGGAGAAAATGCTGAATATCAACTCAAAGTTTTAACGGTCCAAGTACTGAACTAAGAAGATGATTGAATCCTCAGCCCAAACAAGTTTATGCCAAGATCAGTTCTCTAATTCAGAAAACCTGAACAGCTGACATGGAGGACAGCATAACCTTGATAAACCCAAAGACTTTGGTTCCTTATACTTTTCACCTTCCTCTGTATGGAAAGATAATAAAGAAGTCTTTCCCCAATAAGGTAACAGGTGTCCTTTTCATAAGCTACTCTCAACTCCTTTTTAGACTTGTAAACAGAGTTAATTCACATTTCAAAAAAAAATCTTGATCATCCATACATCAATGAAACATCACATTAATCCACTATGTCCATGGCACAAAGCTCATTGTATAGGAAGAACAACAGGTACCTACAATACTGGAAGACTTGAGATGTGTGATTCAAAGGATGACGTAAAGCCTTATTGCAAAAGTGCCTTCCCTCAGCTCACATCTAGGGTATGGTTCGATAGGTGGCTTCATATGATCACATATATAAGAGAAAAGAAAACCTGAGCTTGGTTTATGGAACAGGGGAAAGAAGTCTCATATTAGAGGCATGTGAATAAACATCTGAAACTGGGCCTAGAGTGTGAAGATCTTTGAATCAATGTTAATACCACCAGAAAGCTTTGACCACATGCAAGTAGGCAAACTGAATTAGCCAGTTAATATTAAGGAGCATTTTTCAACAATCATGCTAGTGCTGAAACAATGGACACACGAGGTGGCCACAGTGACATTAATAGAGGCTACATATTGGCCGTACCAATGAACTCTCAAATAGCAAGGCCAAATTAGCAACAGCTGCCTCTGATTGTCCAGTGGGAGGTTACTGATTGCTCTGTATGACAGCATTCCTCATGAAGACTTATTAGCCACTTGGTGGCAAGATGATTTCATTGGGATTATTCAGTGGTCATAAAAGGACCACTGAACTGTCCTCACAGAAATGAATACATATCTTCATATGGATTTGACTTTACTGCCTTTAACATCTCAGCCAATATTGCTCTCTTGGGATGTTCAGAATGCCTGATCCACATGAATGGAATTTCATGTAAACAGCATACAATGACAGAAACCACTTTACACAGGAGGTGTGGGAGCAGATTACTATGGATCTTCTGGTCCTATCACATACCACACTACCCAGTAGCTACTAACCTGCTGGAGTACTGAGATAACGCACCGATGGTACAGCTGAAATACTGCATTGGAGGTAATATCGTTACAAGATGAGATGATATCCCCCAGGACACATACATGCATTAAATCAGAGAATTTATATAGCATTATGCCCCAAAGAAAATAAATACATGAGTCCAACTAAGAGGCAGAGGTAGTAAGCACTTTTGCCTTGTCATTAGGACTAATGATTCACCATGGGACATTGTGCCTTCCATCTCTGCAACTCTGGGATCTGTGTGATTAGAGCTCTTGGTCCTCAAAGGATACACACTCTCATGGGAGTCACTGAGCGTCATCTGGTCATTTTGAGCTCTCTATGTCCAGTCAACAAAAGACAAGAGGAGAAATGGGCAGTAATTAACAGAAGGCAGGCAGTAGGGCTACTTTTTCACAGTGGAGGTATGGAGGATTATGTGCATAATTCAGTTAGTGCACTTGTGTTCCTCTTGGTGCTTCCTGCCCAAATGTGAATGGACAAGGGCAGCAACTTTATCTGAGAAACTGTTATCAGGAGCTCACACCTCTCACAAATAAACGTATATGTTATACCACCAAACAAACCAACAGAAATGATAGCTGAAAGTGAGCAAAAATTAGAATGAATAAGTAGAACAGGTAGATGATGAGTACCGTTTAAGACACTGACACCAACTCCAGTGATGAGCACTGGAGTTTGTTGTACTAACATCCCCTTTATAAGTCTTCCTTCATGAAGAATAGCAAACTCTGGAGGGCTGCTTTTTACATGTGCATAGAAACATGGATCTGTGTTGTATAATTAAGGACTTACTGCTCAACTACAAGGAATATGCTTAGCTGACAGTCTCTAGCTCTTATTTTCATCAGCATCGACTTCAGTATTCAATCTGAGGCCAGGATATGCCAGGAGAAACCTCTGGCCAATGACTGATCAAGTTAGTGGCAGCCAAAGTCCAGCCCATCTTATGGTGGTACCCATGAAGAGGCTGAGCAAGGAGTTTGCGGCCATTCCACCCAATACAGAACTCCTCTAACAGACTCTTTCCTTTAAACTCACAGTTAGCTTGGTAGAGACCCTGATAAGTCTATATCTTGGTCTGACAGTCCTTTGGTCATGCTGCCTCCTCTTTCTCTATTCATACTCCTCAATAAACCTTTTTCCCTAGTAACTTTTTCTCAACATTGCCTTCTCAAAGCCTCAATCGCCTACTATAATTAGTTGAGATCAAATTTCAATATATCCTGCAAAGAGCTTTTGATGGTATTTATTTATGCATTTGTTTTTCTCCTACAAATTTTTAAACATAGTTTTTCACAATCCAAAACATGGCACTAGATTCTGCTCATGGCAGTGTGTTGGATACATTGATTATTCTCATAAGAATATTGCCGTTAAGAAATTAACAGAATAGTACAAGTGATAAGACAGATTCATAAATAAAAATCTGATGGTTATTGCCACTAAATAATTAAAGAGAAATTTATAGTGAGCATTCAGATAGGTAAGTCTTTGAGAGTAGGCATCGTAAAGGACATGGCTCTGATCTAGGCCAGAAAGAAAGAATAAGATACTGTCTGTGGAAAGTTAGGAAAAGATCAATGTGTTCAGAAGACACAAGTGTGGCTTCTATCTTTTCACGTATCTAGACATTAAAATTAAATATAATTGGTTTGTGAAAATAAAACATACAAATTATGTCATTTAGTATATGCAGTGATACTTCATTTTTCAAAATAAAAATAAAAATTGAAGGTATAGAGGAGAGAGTGAAAACCTTACGTGACTCAGACTTAGTTGGATTTGAAGCTTGACTTCTCTACTTGCGTTGTACAATATCCTGTGTCTGGTCTCCTTGCCTCCAGTCTGCTTCCTCTAATCCTTTTGCTACAGGGCTGCCAAAACCTCCTTCATGTAACTTTTGAACACTTTTTAACATGTCACAGAAGGCCTACTTTGCCACTATGCAGAAGCATTTAGTGTTCTTGGCGTAATTATCTTGTAATTATTAAATCATACCATGCTCTTTCGAATGCCTGACTTTTTACCAGCTGCTTCTGTTATAGTGTTAATTTCTTAAGGACTAGATTCATATTGGAAAAACTATTACCCATATCACCTTCTTCACTTTGCTAACTCCACTTTGTCTTCTAGATTTATGTTAGTATCATCTTCCTTGAATAAATTGTCCTTTCTCTGAAGATGGGCTAAAAGTCTTTTCTCTGTATTTCCAGAGTCCCATTATGGGGAATATTTAGACACATGAGTTTTGCAAGGAGACAAAGCCCATATCTCACTGTAGAAGTCCAAAAGGCCAGATGCTGATTTTTCCAGCCTTCTTTAAAGCAAGGAGACTGTTACATGGCCTAGATTCAACTGGTCAGATCCCTTCTATCCTACTTTCAAACTTTGAATCAGGAGCTAGTTTCAAAAGAAAAGGGACAGAGAAAATATCCCAATGGTGATGACAGCAGAAACGGTAGCTTCTGAGATTTCCTGTTGAGGAACGGCAGCGGCGGCGGCAGCAGCAGCAGCAGCAGCAGCAGCAGGACAGCTCTGTCCTCATGAGCCAGTTTCTAGAATCAAATTTCTATTGGTTTAGCAGCTGCCTTGCATCTCTTGTTTTTGACCATTCTGAAACATTGTTCATCACCTTTCAGTGACACTGTTAGCCAACAAACTCATTCAATAAATTTGTATTCTCTGTAAATGGAGCAGAATTATTTTCTGTTGTTTGCTTTGAAGAACACTGACTGACATGGAGAGATAATGTATGAACAGAACCAGATGAAAGAGGAAAAATAGAATAAGTGGCTTTAGAAAAGTCAAAACCATAGGTGAAACCCTGTATTCCTCTTTTACCTTCAACCTTCACATCCAAACTTCTAGCTAGACTTGTTGTCTTATCCTCTAAAACAGTGTTCCCAACCCCTAGGCCACAGACCGATATTGGTTCATGGCCTGTTAGGAACAGGGCCACACAGCAAGAGGTAAGCAGCCAGCAAGCTAGTGAAGCTTCATCTGTATTTGTAGCTGCTCCCCAGTGCTAGCATCACTACCTCAGCTTCACCTCAGATCATCAGGCATTAGATTCTCATAAGAGCACTGGTCCCCGGTGCCAAAAAGGTTGAGGACCACTGCTCTAAAATATCCTCCAAATATACTTTATTTTCTATCTCCATTACTGTGACCTCGGTCCAAGCCACATCTCTCTCTTATTTTAAGAAAATGTTTGTGTCATTGTCCTCTCAAGATCCCAAATTAATGAAAAGTTTAGAAATCCAAAAGATATCTATTAATTAGAAAGTTTTGTCATAAGCTTTATTTTCTACTTAAGATAGCATTAGATATTTAAGCAGACATTAACTTCGATAAATTTTCAGTTCTCTGTCTTTTTATAGGCCTTGAAGTTGTAAGAGACTTGCAAAAGCCTCTCCATCTCCTACTCTCTTTCATTGCTGGAAAGCAGAATATAAATAAGTTCACTTATTGTCAAATTCTCTGGAAAGAACTGGGTTACTCTTTGTTTCTCTCTTGTGGTGACCAGCCTCCTTCAATTACATGAATCGCAGGAATATATTATGATTTTTTTTTTTATTTCCACTATGTAAGACCAGCTACTTATATTTCTTAGAGAAGACTGAGATGTAGCCAAATTGTCATAACAATTGAATATATAAAGACTACAGAACACTTTCTCTCTTGATTATTACTTTTATAACTGGTTTACAAGCACATAAAGTAAGAAACTTAAACTCTTCTTCTATTGCTCTGAGAAAACTTGAACAATTCAATGGTTGGGAAGAAGCTACAATTGAATCCATCTGTACCTGAGGATTTCCATTTCTTTTTGCTTTATTTTCTTTTTCACTTTTTGCAGAGTGTTTTTAATAGCAGATTTGATTTTTTAAATAGATATAAGACTATCCTATTTTATCATTTCTTCTGCTGTCATCTTTACTAAATTGTATTTATCTTGAAATTTGTCCATTTTACGTACATCGTCAAATTTTTGCCATATAATTATTCCTAATGTTCTCTTTAGATACCTTTTAGATGTCTAAAGATTTGTAATGATATTATACTAATATCACCCTTGAGATTATATATATATATATATAATTTACCTTTTTTCTCTTATTATATCAATGTTGGTAGACGTTTATAAATTTTAATAATGTTATTCAAACATGACCTCTGTAATTTATGTCTATTTTTATTTTATTAGTTTCTGCTTTTGTATTTCTTTCTTTAGATTTTCTACTTTTATAAAAAGCGAAGACAAATTTTTTTAGCATAATGAATATGCTAATATCCAAGTATTAATTTTTAATTCAAGTGTATAAGAAAATGTAAGTGTGTCTCTTATTAAGAACACTTCTCTTAATTATCACATATATTTCCGTTTTTATCTAAGGATCATATCTTAATTAATTAACCTTTCCTATTCGATACGAGTTACAAAATGTGATCTTTATTTTTTTGGCAATAGGTCCAACTAAGGATAAACTAAAAGATGGTGAGAATACATATTGGGGCGAGCAACAAGTAATCTCCACCAGACATTAAAAGAACGATAAGGAGAAATAGTTAAAAAGGATTATATCTGAGTTAGGGGGTGTATGGTTTGAAGATAGTAGAAAACATTTTTCATTACAACTTACAGAAAATACTGTACAAAAACATTCAACAGCTATTATTTATAAAAATATAATAACATAAAACAGCACTGATAATGCAAAAGTTAGTAGAATAAAAGCTATATAAAACAAAATTATCAACACAACACTATTATTTTTTAAAAGTACATATATGTTGTATATATATGTATTAATATAAATAAGCAAGCATATACATATACAAGACTTTTCGAATGAAATATATTAAATGTCCTTTTTGTTTATTTTTTCCTACTTGTCCTAAAATATCGCTCTGTTTATGTATCAATTTTAAATTGCTAGCCTGTTGTATAATTTAAGTTTATATAGCCTAATTATGTGATCTAAAACATAATATGTTTATGTAAGTTTATATAATCTAAGCCAATCATTTGAAAACCAAATGTTTACCTGCATGATTCAAATTTGAATGAAAGGATTCTAGGCTGCTGTAAATGGAGGAATACTCTTTGCTGCCTAATGCAAGAATGTTACAAATTCATGAATTATTTTTGAAGCAACAATAGTAGTGAGTGGCTTTAAATTTATTGTTCAAAATATCTTATACATGAAAATAATTTAGTTTCTTTTTAGGATTATTGCATCATTAAATCTAGCATATCTAAACAGTAATAAATTCAAATATAAGAAAAATGATTAATTACTTGTGTTAGCTTTATATGAAACACTGGTTGACTAGATAGACCAGTGAAGAATACAGAATAACCTAGTGAGAAGCCATCTGGATTTCTATCCAGCACTTTAAAAGCATTTCTCCTGCTGTCATTATCATAGCGTTCAATAACAATGTAACAGAAGCTTTATCACCAGGATACCATGGGTGTATTTCATGCCCTCTTGACATGCTTTTATTGCCCCTTGAAACGTTTCAGGGTTAATTGCCTTTATTAGGCATATTTTTATATACACTTGAGATCCATAACATGAATTTTTACAAATCTCTGAAAAGATATCAGTATGTCAGCCTGAAACCAAATTATACTAAAACACAAGAAATGGAAAATATTGAAATGAATGTTGCTTTCAATATGAAATCAACAATTCATTTGATTGTGGTTATATGGTGTATTATTTAACTGTTAGATGCTTCATACAAAATTCTTGAATTATTTTGTTATGTATGGCCAATATATTTAAAAAGATTATTTATATATTACATTTAATATAATGAACTTTAATAATGATTAATAATTTGCCAATTTTCTCCATTTATCCAATTAATTGTGGGATTTAAATCATTACATACGCATTTTTTTGATGCTACTCATTTCTAGAAAATGTATGTTAAAATATTCCGTGAAACTATAGAGATTTTCTAATTCCCAAGTTTAGCCGTACATACTGTGGGCCACTTTATGAATAGCAGACAAATTTAAAATTACTTAACCTCCTTTGTGAATTTTTCTTCTGTTATTGTGTAAAGATTACTTTTTTAAAACACATATAATGCCAATATAGTCTGGATAGGTAGAAAGATATATAGATAGATAATGATATTAATATTTCTATAAATCAGCAATCCAAAAATATCTTGGTAGACTTTTGTTATTTTACTGTAATAATTTTTTTCATCCTTTACTTTTAAAATTTCTAAGAACTTACATATTAGTTGTGTCATTGTAAATAGTTTACGTATATTATTTCTAATTTGTCTCACCTGCAATTCTATGTCTCTAAATTAGTGAAATTAGCTCACATCGTTATTGTGATTACCAGTGTATTAAGATTTACTTTTAACAATTTTTGTATTTTCTCTTTATTTAATTTAATCTGTTTTTAATTTTATTTTATTTTCTCTTCGCTACATTTTTTAGGGAGGCAGGATTAATAAAAGATTTTGATTTTGATTCTTTCCTGTCTGCTATTTAATAGTTATATATTTTATATACATATATTTAAAATAATATTTAATATTTTTAATTATAGTTGACATACAATATTATTTTCAGTTGTACTATATAGGGATTAGATTTTTATATAACTTACATATGGTGATCACCCCCATAATTCTAGTATCCATCTGACACCATACATTTTTATTACAATATTATTGATTAATTTCTTTATGCTATAATTTATAGCACCATGAATATTTTGAAGCTACTAATTTCTACTTTTAATCCTTTCTCCTTTTTCACCCATTCTTCCAATCCTCCTGCCATTTGACAACCATCAAAACAAGTTTCTGTTTTGTTTGTTTGTTCGTTTCTGTTTCATTTGTTTATTTTGTTCTTTAGCTTTTACATATAAGTGAAAATCACATGGCATTTGTCTTTTTCTGTCTGACTTACTCCATTACCCTCTAGGCTCATCCATGTTGTTGCAGATAGCCATCTCTTACTTACTCCATTACCCTCTAGGCTCATCCATGTTGTTGCAGATAGCCATCTCTTCTTTCTCATTCATCCATTAATGGACACCCAGTTTGCCACCATATCTTGGCCATAGTAAATAACGCTGCAATGACATATGGATGCACTAGTCCCTTTGAAATAGTGTTTTGAGTTTCTTTGGATAAATACACAGAAATGAGATTACTGCGTTCTCGTCTCTTGTTATAGACTTTATTTTTGTCTAGTATGAATATTGCTACCCTGGCTTTTTATTTTTATTTCCCTTTTCATGAACAATCTATTCCATCCCTTTACTCTCAGTCTGTGTGTGTCTTTTGATCTGAAGGGAGTCTCTTGTAGGCGATATATGTAGGGTCTTTTTTTCTTATCCATTCAGTCACCCTATGTTTTTTGATTTGAAGTATTTAATTCATTTACATTTAAAGCAATGTTTGATATACATGTATCTGTTGCTATTTTATTATTCATATTTTGGGTCTTTTTTATTTTTACTTCATTTTCTTCTTAAAGAAGTCCCTTTAACATTTCTTGTAATATTAGTTTGGTGGTGATTAACTCCAGCTTTTTCATGTCTAAGAAGCTCTTTATCTGTCTTTCAATTCTAAATGATAGCTTTGCTGGGTAGAGTAATCTTGGTTGCAGGTCCTTGTTTTTCATCACTTTGAATGTTTCCTGCCAATCCCTTCTGGCCTGTAAAGTTTCTTTTGAGAACACATAGTTTTATAATTACTTCTGTGGGGACAAAAGTGATGCATCAATAAAGCAAAAGTGTATCTAAAGATTGAAAGGCTTCCAATTAAGACATCTAGGGGAAATAATGTTTATTACAATAATACTACAATAATAATATTTACTTCTATTTATTAATTATTTAATGTGTGCCCAGTACTGTGCTAAATACTTTACATGCAGAACACAAAGCTAGTATAAAGAGCTTTGAAGAAATTAGATTAAATTAAATTAAATTTAATTTAATTAGATTAAATTAGAAGAAATTGGATACCAAACCAAATTTCTCTTGATGCCAAAAGCAGTATATGTCGTAATATAAAAGCAGTAGTGTATGCAATCTTAAATCATATGCCCTCCCACTTAAATACTCTTTTCTGTATATTTATAAGTTTACATTATAACTTTTATTTGCTTTTCCATTTTCTTTTAAGTCATTGGTTCCTTGGTCCTAATTCTCAGACAGACTTCTGCTATGTCTCTAATCATCCAAGCCAACTTGACTTACTCCTGCTGTTATTCTTAAACCTACCCTGGCTGTGTCCTTGTTTTATGTTACCTTTACTTTGCTTTGGCTATTTGACTGAAACTTAAATTCATTTTGTACACGTATTGTTCAACGATAGTCTATCACAACTGAAAGGTCTAGCTGTTTTTCAAGATCATTACCTTTTGGAGATTGGGTTTTTCTTTCTCTACTTTCAAGGACTAAATTCTTGGCCTGAAATATAGTATAAATGAATCTTGCACTTACATTCAAATCCTTCTATAAATTGTTCCTAATTTACATTTATATATTTATCATCTACCTTTCTTTATCACTACTTTGAGCCATTGTAAAATACAACATCTAGGTTTTTCCTCATTTTTGATTAAGGTTTTTATCAAATTGGAATTACAGGATTTATATTGAGTGATGGTTAGGATATTTGTAAAAGATTTGAAGATTTCCTATAAACAAGGGTAGAAATTCAAGTATACAGAAGACAAAATTTATTCCTAAGGCAATGTAACCTATTGAGGCTTTTTAATTATGAAAAATAATACGAAATGATTTTGTGAAAATTCTTTTGAAAAATTATATTCACAATGATTGATCAAGATGAAGAACAGGTCAGAGAAATAAAGTTGAGATCTACTTCAATAAACTAAATGTATAAAGTTGGAGAGTCCTGAGCTAAATTTGTAGCACTGGGAATTAATAATTGTGAGCAATAATAAAAAGAGAATACTTTGGTTCATAATATATTACTTGCTTTGGGAAATAAAGAGGCAATGATTAAAAAAGAGTATTTAAAGTTTCTTATCTGAATGACTGACTAAAATGTGTTGCCTTTGGAATATCAGAAGGATTGGCATGAATTGAGGAGTGGATGATGAGTTCATATTAGATCTATTGTACGTAAAATTACTAGAAAAATGTTCATGTGAAAATGCCCTGTAGTTAGTTGAAAATAAAGTGAAAATTTAGGTGAGAAGTCAAATTTAAAGATAGACGTTTTGAAACTCATTCACATGGATATAATAGTAAATATTGTAAGCCTGACTGGATTTCTTGGAGAAAAAGAGTTGGTCAAAAAAATAAACCTGGGAAATGCTCACATCCAGAGACTGGGAGACAAGAAAAGACAGAATTAAGGCAATTGCTACCACAGAGAGCTGTTTTGGCTGTTTTTTACTACCATGCAAAAATTTTAAGCACATTAGTTTAAAATCTTAAATAATATATATGTATATATATATTATTAAATTGTATGTATAAATTATATGTACTATATCTATATCTATAATCTATCTATCTATCTATCTATCTATCTATCTATCTATCTATTTATCTATCTCTATCTATATGGCTGGCATTTTACGTAGGCATTTAAGGCACTTTAACTAAAATAAAATGAAGGTGCCAAAGAGAGTTAGAAATAAAAACAAGACAATGTGCAGAGTGGAAGCCTATATTAAAATTCTGGCAGGGAGGATGCTAAGAAAACTAACAGAGAGAATGTTGAATATGACAATTAGGAAATCATTAGTGATCTTTGAGACCAGAGTATATACATATTCAAATGCAGCAAAATATCAAAATCGTACTTCTAAAATTTATATCTGTAGCTCCAAAAGTTTCTCTTCTCTACAGTCATATGTAATATTTTGATATAATATTTGTGTCATTAATTTTTTATCCTCATTTGAATAACAGAGAAATTGAGACAAAGAGTCAGGAGACATGTTTTAAAAATGTTGGATTAAAAGCTAGAATTTTAAATATGGCATACGTTTCCTTGGATATTAAACTAAATACTCTTTTATTGTCACCATGGCAAGCACTTATTCTTTATGATGAGATGAGCTCATACATGTAGTTAAAAAGTATATAAACAACAATCAATTCAAATTAAATCATTCCATTTTTAGATGTATAACCTACCAAGGCATCTCATATCACTTAATTGTATAATTCACTGTAATTACATAATGCTCATATGGTGCTAAAAAATTGATAGGTTGACTTTAAAGCAAAATGACTTAAACCCATCTCAATTTAAAATGCAATGATCCTATTACTGATAATAAGATTAGTGCTAAATTTTGGAATTGTATTCCCTAGGAAATTTATGAGTTTTCCCTTAAACGACGTTAACAACATTCAGAGAAAAACTCAGGAGAAAACACATTAACAAAATATCTGTATATTTGTTACATGATTTTAGTATTTACTGATTAAATTTTTTTATTTACAATACGTTATGATTATAAATAAATTTGGTCATAAGTAGAAGCAATCTCTTATAATTAGCCTCATCTGTAGTGATTTATTCAGTAATAAAATAAGCCATATTCTGGAATTTTGTCACTTTTTAGGGAGTGAAATCTTGCATTCCATAGGCTTAAAACTAAATGGGGGAAAAAAAAAAAAGACCAAATTCCTGCTATCCTGATGTTCCATATATTAAGACTGCAGTCAGAGGGAACTTCCCAATTGAATTATAACTCTAAGACGTCAAGGCAGCACTATGACAACTTTTGTTGGCCCACAATATATTTAAAACAGGCTTTTAATAAAAATAGTCTGAAACAGTTGCTTTCCAGTACTGAACGTAAAGAATTTATTCAAAGAAAAATTGCCCACAAGACACATTACCTGGAAACAAGGCAGCCAGCTTATTTAAGAAAGTAAAGCTGTGGCAAAGCAGGTTTGTTCACTGAGGAAAGCATGTGTGGTGGATCAGACAGAGTAAAGACCTGTCTGTTGGGGAACAATGTGCCTATGGGAAGTGAAACAAGTAGAAAGGCAAGATTATCATTTAAGGGAACTTCCAGAAGCTTCCTACAAGCCTTAACTGCTATTTTTTCCAAGAGAGTTTGTTTTTGTCAGAGGAAACAAAAATATATTTTATTTTAGAATTAAGTTTCAATGCATACTGAAAAAAGTCACTTTTTTGAAAATCTTTAAAAATGTATTTTAATTAGTTTCAAGCATACAGTACATTGGTTAGACATCTATATAGTTTGTAAAACGATCCCCCCAATTGCTCCCTCCCTCCCCTGGCCCTCCATCTAGCCAAAATATTAATTCTAACTGCATTCCTTATGCCATGGAACCCATCCCCATGACCATCCATCAGCTATTAATTTGTACTTCTTTAACCCTTCATCCCATTCTCTCAACTCCTCAAACCCCCCTCCTCTTTGTCCGACACCAAATTGTTCACTATATTTGCAAGTCTGTTTTTGATTAGTTTGTTCTTTTTATTCCTTAGATTCTGCATATAAGTGAAATCATATAGTGTTTATCTTTCTCTGTCTGACTTAGATACCTTCTAGGTCCACCAAAGCAATATTTTTTTCCATCCTCTTCCTTTTCATATGTAGGGG
Source organism: Pteropus medius (assembly GCF_902729225.1). Lineage (NCBI taxonomy): Eukaryota > Metazoa > Chordata > Mammalia > Chiroptera > Pteropodidae > Pteropus > Pteropus medius. The sequence goes on from NW_024351730.1 coordinate 17,885,550, forward strand.
TCTTATTTTCTTATCCTTTTAACCACTCTAACTTTTGGTTGGAGCACTTAATTCTTTTCCATTTAAGATACTTATTGATAAGAATGTAGTAATTACCATTCTTTATTTCTACATGTTTTTTTCTTCTTAAAGAACTCCCTCCAACATTTCCTATAATACTGGCTTGGCGATGATAAATTCCTTTAGCTGATTTTTGTCTGGGAAGCTTTATCTGTCCTTTAACTCTAAATGACAGCTTTGCTGGATAAATTATTCTTGGTTGTAGATCCTGGATCTTCATCCTGTCAAATATTTTGTGTCAAGCCCCTTTGTCCTACATAGTTTCTTTTGAGAAATCAGCTGCCAGTCTTATGGGTGTTCCCTTATCAGTAATGATCTGTTTTTCTCTTGCTGCTTTTAATATTCTTTCTTTGTATTTAACCTTTGGCATTTCAATTATGATGTATCTTGGTGTGGGCCTCTTTGGATCCCTGACTTTTGGAATTCTCTGAGCTTCCTTGGGTTTTATGTCCATTTCCTTTGCCAAGTTAGGGAAGTTTTCCATCATTATTTCTTCAAACAGCTGTTCAACATCTTGATTTTCTTCAGTTATGATGATCAGACAAAACTTTAATGTGTCCCATATCCTCCTTAAATTATTTTTATAGTCTTGGCATCTTATCTCTTGACATTCTGATTGTGTGTTCTTGGCTTTCTCATTCCTTAGATAGGGCATTTGATTCTTTTCTTTATTCACTTTGTTTATTCCTTTGTTTATCCCATTTAATGTACTTCTCGCCTCAGAAAATTTATTCTTCATTTCAGACTGGAACTTTTTATAATTTCTATTTCCATTTTTATGTTGTTGTTTTTTTTTTTAATCTCTTTGTTGAAGTTCTCACTGAGTTTACCTACATTTCCCGAAAGTTCATTGAGCATCTTTATAACCAATGTTTTGACTCTGCATCTGTCGATTACTTCGCTCCATTATATCTAGATCTCTGTTCTGTTCTCTCATATGGTTTCTGCTTCTTTGTCTTCCCATTTTGGCTGCCTTTCTGTGTCTGTTTCTATGTACTAAGCAAAGCTCTTAAGTTTTCTGGTCTTATTAGTATGGATTTGTGAAGTAGGTGTCCAGTGACACAGTCTTGAGAGAGGTTCAGCTGAATGCCAAGTTTAGCCCCCGCTACAGATGCTGTGCTTATAGTTGCCTCAAAAGGCCATACTACAAAGGAGCACCTGACTTGCTGAGGATATACCTGGATGTGGCTTGGGTGGGGCTGTGAGTTAGGGGAGGAGGGGTTATGGGGAATTCTCTGGGCAGAGCAACCTTTGTTATCCACTATGGCAGTGCTGTGTCCACACACTGGTAAGAGGGAGGGCTCAACAGGGGACAATGGATACCGCCGGCACTCCTGTATAGAGCGAGTCTCTCTTCGGTCCTCATTCTGACAATGTCTCCCTGTAAGTCCCTGGTGCTCCCTGCGCACAGCTGAAATGGCATTGGTGCTCAGAGTGAGTGGTCCAACACCTCGAAAATCTGCTAATGGATGGAGCCCTTTTAGAGGCATCTGCTATGCCACAGCCTCCATCCCACTCAGCCACTTGAGACCGGGCAGCCTCGCATCCTTGCCCCATCCTACCTTCTGCTGTTGCATGGTGACTTCTTGGAATTCTCCCTAATTGTATGGCTTATTCATCTAGATACCAGATGATTTTTCCTTGCTGCTGCTACTTGTTACCATCACAACTTTGATTTAGTCACCAGAGGAATGAACAGAGCCTCTATCATCTATGCCATTTTTTTTTCTCTTCTGAAAAAGAGTTATCTTAATTGATTTGATTTTCTTTATAGCATGCCTCAAAACATTAATCATTTCTGTATTTTTATCACCAATAATTTTATGTTACCCACAAAAATTTTCATTTCCTGCAAATTGTCTGAGTTTTGCCTGTATCTCCAAACCTTACTTTTCTTATTTTTTTTGAACTTTCATTATGGAAAATTTCACACACATAGCAATGTAGAGATACTAGTATAACATATCCTGATGGATTCATTATAATTTTGTATAGACTCCTATATGTCCAACATCTGTAGATTTTTATCTAAGTAAATTTCAGATAGCACATTATTTCATCCATAAATATTTAAGAATACATCTTTAAAAATAACTATTTTAAAAATATAACTCTACATTAATAGGATTTTTAATTAGTAAAATGCCCTGTTAGTTTTCATATTACTGAGATTGCTTTGTTTAACTATTTGTTTATATAAATCAGAAACAAATTAAACCCTATGTATTACCATTTATTCATATTTCTTTTAATTATTTGTTTTTTAATCTATAGTTTTTATTTCCATCTCTTCCTCCAACTCCCTGTGCTCTCAAATTTTCCTCTAGCTGTTAAGCTTATTATCCTAAGGGATTGCCTCAAATCTAGGTTTTACTATTTAACCTTTTCCTTGGTCTTCTTTATTTTCTATAAATTGATAAGTGAGATCTAGAAACTTAATCAGATGAGTTCAAATTTGTGGAAAGTTTATTTTATGAGTTATTGTATATTTTTATCAGTATATGCATTAGGTCTAGTTGTATTTTGAGTATGCATTTATTTATTTAATTAAGAAATGAAATTTAAAATGCATGAACCAAAGTCTTCTTCCCTGTAAAGGTAAAATATGCACCACTGGCTCTCAAACAATTTTCTCAGGAAATTTACCCATGTTTTTGCCTGATAATGTCCAAATTAAAAACATGATTTCCAAATACATGGCAAAAAGAAAAGAAAAAAAAGTAATTTTAACCTGGCTTTTCTCTAGAAACTCCTTTTATGGTTCTTTAACTTTCCTTTTCTATTCCTGCAATGTTTTTCTGAAAATCTGCAAACCATAATAAGTGTAAGAGCTCTGGAAGGAAAACAGACTGAGTTGTAAGCATGAAGAGGTATGAGTAACCTTAGTTTTTAAGAATATGTCTAAATAAACTAAGTTAATTAGTTATAAATTATAATTTATAATATATAACATATATCTAAATTAAAATATTTAAATTTTTATTCACAATATTTTATACAATTTCAAGAATTAAACAAACCATAAAGAGTATTTTTTTCTAATAAAAAGTCATGAGTTATGAGATTTTGAGGAACGTGGCTTTGTAACTTTTAGTTGGACTGAAATTTTGTACTGAATTCTATGACAAATATTCCTCCCTATTGAAGATTTCTTATGTATATAATGACAATATATGTATATACATATACAAATATACGTGTGTGTGTGTGTGTGTGTGTATATATATATATATATATATATATATATATATATATATATATATCCCACGATATAATTTATTCACCAGTTAAGAAGCAGATCAATCAGTAAATACCTTTCATTGACTTACCAGCAATTCTGAAGTTACGTTTAGAACAATTTATGACATTGTTGGCATTCTTCCTACTATAGCTCAATAACTACACATACCACAGCAGTATTCTTTTTTCATTGCAATTATTGGCCAAAACATATTTTTGGAAATTGCCATTCTCCTTCATAAGTACATATTTACTTCTTACAAATCTTGCATTCATGTCCTTTATAATTACCAAAGTGTTTATAATTCCTAAATATTTGTTAATATATAATAGTGACACTCCACCATGGGAAATCTTTCACTTTAAAAAAATAGAGAAAGTTTAATATAATCTCAGGTTGTGCTTCTTACACTGGGAAATGCAATGATTTGTCAGGCAATGCCCAAAGCCAAAGGATAAAAAAAATGCATCTACATACCCTTACATGACTCAAGTGATTGAAAATTTGTATATGTATTTGTGTGTTATTGTTTTTTTTTGAAAATTTAAAATCTAGTCATTTTAGCACAGAAACATATTTGAAGTGAGGAAGAATAAATTGACAAATTGAAAGAAAAATTTTTGTGTCACCAATGTCCTTAACTACTCATTGTTTGTCAAAACAATCATAACATTGAAGTGTGCATTTTAATGTATCAAATATCAGATTTAAAGAACTGATTATATAAACTATATTTAAGCTGTATCTGAACCATATAGTTGCATGAGAGAAAGTAACCCAGACCACTTGATTATATTTAGGATAACAATATCTGTGAAGATAAGTAAATAGTAAAATATTTAATGTCAAACTAACTGATGAAAATGACTTTGACCAGTTTTGGTTGCAGTGTTGCAGTTTTGTTTGTTTTTCAAAAGCAAGCTTTATTCTGGGTAATATGTCTTCAATAACCAAATTACAAAAATGGCAGAAAGGTTGTTAGTTTGTTTGACATGGAAAACAATAAAATCTATGTTTAAATTCATTCCAGTAGCAGTTAACCTTCTTCTTGGAAAATGCTTTTTAGGAACTATTTTCTTGACAGGCTAAGATGTGAATAAGGTCCATTGACCTCACAGCAAAACAAACAGACAAACAAACAAAAAACCATACTTTTGAGATTTTCATCAAGAATAACATGAAAGTGTGCCTAATGATAACTTTTCAGCATCATTCTGTTCATCTCTTCTTAAAAATTCTCTTGATATGGATCAAAAAGTAGTAAAAAAAAAATACTTGTAATTTATATCCACTTGGAGAGTGTGTAACATTTGAAAAATATAATGCCAATGTTATAAAATTTCCCAGTTGTCAAACCTGACAGAGTATCAATTTTTTAAATTTAACCAAACATCTAACATAGATATGACACAATGGCATTTCATCTAAACATAAAGACAGAAAGAGAATTATTTTTCCAGGAGACTGAGTAATTTGAAATATGTTCAGTTAGGTTATGCTGTATATTATATTTATCATATCATATCATATCGTTTTATCATAATTAATAAAATAGAAACAGCATCATTTTCAAGAGAAAGAGAAGAGCCCTTTTAAGCTATTTCTTCAGAGTCCTAAGGATGTAGCTATGTCTACTCTACCTTTAGTGGTACTTTCATGTCTCATGGAACTGTGTCTGAAGCCATCTCAACCATGGTTCATATTTTCATCTAGGAAGGAATTTTCTTATGGGGAAACACAGTTCTCTGACATTACATAGTACCTCTGAGGTAATTAATTTTATTTGTCAACTTGACTGGGATAAGGGATATCTAGATAGCTGATAAATCATTATCGGTGTGTTCGTGAGGGTATTTGTGAAAGAAATTAGCATTTGTATTGGTGAAGTGCATAAAGAGATTCATCCTCACCAGTGTGAACTGGCATCATCCAATCCATAAAGAGCCTGAACAAAATAAAAAGATGAAGGAAGAGTGAATTACTTTTCTCTCTTCTTGAGCTATAACGTCTATTTTTCTCCTGTACTCAGACATCAGAACTCCTGATTCTCAGGCCTTGGGACTCGGACTGAATTATAACACTGGCCTTCCTGGTTCTCCAGTTTACACAAGCTATTTTCTATAATACCTGTTGGGGTTTTTTTTGGTGCTGTTTCTCTGGAAAACTCTGACTAATACGACTTCTTTTTTCCAAATTTTTTCATCAGCAATTAGGCTATGGCAGGCTTATTCAAGATATTAGAGTAGTAGATGAATAAAAATAACATGTAATTCTAGAACTTATGCATTCTTTATTCTTTTAGTAATTAAGTAAATCAGGAACAATGATGTTAATTACAAATAATATTTATATTTAGCTTGGACATAATTTTCATCCTCAAAACAATTGAATTATCTGTATGGTCACATATTTAAATATAAATAGCCAAATGTGTATTAGTAGCAACGATTAGTCTGGAAAATATTAAAGGATGTTCTGCAAATTTAGGTAAATATTTGGAAATTAGCAGACAATAGCATATTAGCTAAGCAAAAGGGGTTAAAATATAACGAATGGGTAACATTCATGTCACCAGTGATCAGAATCACAAAAATAACCAGGTATCATCACAGTGTTATCTCATAGAAACATTGCCACATTTTGCATATTTTAGGGTCCTCTTTCTCTCTCTCTCAGCAAAAACAACCAAAGTTTAAATATCTAGTGCTATTTTATGATGTGAATGATTGCGAACTTTTCTTATAAGGATTTGATATTGTGGTAAAATTATTATGCCTTACTTTGTGGTAAGGATAGAGTTTAGAATACAAATATTATTTCACTTTTTTGGCTATTGATTTCAAACTTCTCTTTAATCAAACTACTTAATGTTACCACTAAAAAACAATGTAAAACTTTGTGTTTCTCGTTTTTCTTTGTAAAAAAACTGAAAATATTGTTTAAAGAACTGATTATAGGATGAAAAATAAATTTGTTGTTGATAAAGTTTATAATTGAATCAAAATGATTAAAAGTTGATTTAGTAGTCAACAATTTATTTTCTAGAGTAATAATAAAAAAAGAAAATATTGATTTTATTATATATGTTTTTAAAGTTTATGATCAGAATAGTATAGAGTAGCACAATTCTTTAACATTAAAAGACATTTAGCTAAACAAATATTAAAGTTAAACTTTTAAGATATTAATATAAAAAATTGCAGCAGACATATAAGAATACTGTATTTTGTTTTTTCTCAGATCTAATGTTGATGAAGTATAACTGATACTTGGTCAGAGAAGTATGCAAAAAAAGGAGTTATAAGAGGAATTAAATGAAATCAAGTCATCTTCCAAATGTAGCTGTTATCTTAGAAATACAGATAGCTTTTTTCCTTTTATAATATGGTGTCAGAATATTGCAAAAATTCCCTGTCTTAGATATAGCTTTTAGACAAGTGCATTTCATTAGAAACTGCATTCTAGGTAAATACATTTCCCATGTTCTGAAATTTGGAAGATCACAAAATAATGGTCACTTTTAGAAAAAAAGGTATTTATCTTGTTTCGCAGGCTGATCATTTTTGGTTTTAAATTAATGGAGTCCTGATCATTTTTGGTTTTAAATTAATGGAGTCCTGCAAAGATTTATAGAGTCTGAAGATAATGTTTGTAGTGTCAAATTAATCTGTGTGATTTATTGCAGATCTGGGGATGACCCTTGATCATGCAGGGTCTGAGAGCATAGCCATAATGTTTTACATGCCACTACTTGACTCACTGACCTTTCAGCCTTGAGGTTTTAAAATCATTTTGTGGAACTCTTGAAGACACCATAGACTCCAGTATTGCATTCCTCGTCTTTGGCTTTTATGTTCAGCTACCATTTTTCAAAATATCCACACAATTCATAATGTCTAATGGAAACAGCTGATAAATAAATAGGTTCTCTGGGCTTTAGTCAAATAAAATATATTATGCAGAATATATTAAATTTTAATTGTTGTTCAATAGATATAAGTTACAATTATACACAGTAAGTTCCTGCAATCTGCTGTACAACATAGTGCCTGTAGTTAACAATAAGATATTGTGTATTTAAGATGTGTTAAAAAGTAGATCTCATGCTATGTATTCTTACTCTCCACCTCCCTCCCGCAAAAAAGGCACTAAAGAAAGGAAACTTTTGGAAGTGATAGATATGTTTATTACCTGTATTGTCGTGATGGAATCATGGGTATATATGTATGTCCAAACTCATCAAATTTTATACATTATGTGCAGTTTTTTGTATATCAAATAAAGCTGAGGTATACAAATTATACCTCAATAAAACAATACTTATAGTAAAATACAATCTTTATTGCCTTTAGAAAAAATAAAAGGAGGAAAAAGAAGTAGAAGAGGAAATATTTACTATTTAGGTTATTATAACAAAGAAACTGAATGTTCATAAGTTCAAATTCCTGTTAGTCAAAACTCAATAGATTGGGATTGTCGAACTAGTTAGTTAGCATCCAGTTAATTTAAGAAATGTATTTAAATGAATTTTTCCATCCATCGATGGTCAAAAACCACCAAGAATGTACCTGTAGTTCAATCAGTTGGGTTTATTACTAATTGCAGTAAGAGAGAAGGCACATCATGGAGAATCATGAGGCATCTCAGTAAGAGGGCATTTAAAATAGCTTCTTATAGTACATGGACTTGTGTTACTAAGATTTGGGGGAGGATTTAAAGAAGCAATGCATTGCTTTGTATTGAATGCTGCCAGAAAGTGGGGGTAATTCTATGATTGGGTATCTTAATAAATCATGTCTAGAAGGCAGAAAAACTAAGCACAAGCTAAAATAGTTGAGGATTCAATGAGATAATGAATGCAAAGTGGTTGATTCTTGTACAACTTAATTTGCTTATAATAATGATTATGACAATTTTGCTTAATTTATCAGTCTTAGAATGTTGAAAAATACGTTCTATCTCTACAATCTGTATTTTTTTTTATTTTTTACTACCTATCAGTAAATGGATATAATTTACTAATCCTTAATGATTTTATATTTCAAATTTGATTCTCCTCATACTATGTTTTTCAAGTTTTTATAGAAATGTATGTGAACTGACAAAAATGACATAAATTGTCGCTATATTTTTTATAAGATATTTTATATGGCATATAATATACCAAAACATATATGTCACTCTAGATGTAAAATATAAATTTGGACCCTGAGTCATATCCCAGAAGAAGTTTGTGTATATTGCACATATTGTTCTTCGGTGGTGAAAGGATGACTTAACTTTAACTAGTGCTGAAAATTTAGCTCCGCCATTTACTAAGATGATAATCTAAAAGGAATTATTTCAGACATTAAGCTTCATTTCTTGTCCTATAAAGTGGTACCTGTAATATTTCTTAATGATATTTTTAAGAAATACATGAAATAATGTATGTATGAGACCTGACACACAGCAACTTTTTCATGAAAGCTATTATCTTATTAATAAATACTTTGTAATCAGCTATTTTATAAAGATAGAGTGATATAGGAAAATGATGGAGATAAGGTTATGATTTTCTGTTTATTAATATGCAGAGATTACTCTTTTAGCATGTGCAATAACGTTGTCTTGATCGAAAGGAAGAATATATTCTCAGAATTTTACTCAAAGCTACATTAAATAAATGAAGAGCTAGTATTTTATATTTAAGTTGTTTCATGTTTCACCAACACTAAAATTGAATTAGAGAAAGAGTAACTTGATAGATCTCACGGTGACTTTTAAGCTAAGCAAATTATATACATATGACAGTTGGGAGAAGTAATTCAGTAATATAGCTTTAAGTTCAATATTAATGACAAGTTTTTCACTCTAATAGTAGAGTGAGGGAAGAACAAATAACAGATAAATTCATAAAGTCATCTATTGTTTGATTTTATATTAAAATCTGAAAAAGTTATAAACACACATAAACAAAACAATTTTCCCTATTCTTTACTTTTAATATTTTTTCATTTATTTATGTATGCAATTTGCAAATATATTTAAATGTATATTATATAAATGAAACTAATCTAGGAGTTATATTTGAACAAAGCAGATGAAACTCTCAAGAAACTCACACTCAATAGCCTCAAACCTTATTTAGCATCATTGAAAAAGCGTTTTGTGCGACGGAGGCTGACTTAGTCACAAAGAATAAATAAATATAAACGAAAAATTGTGAAGATTCAGTTTTCATTTTATTTTACTCTCTTTTTAACTTAAAGTATTTTTAAAAACAATATGTTCTTATTTTTTTTAATTTTATTTTATTGGTTTCAAATATACAGTACATTGGTAAGATATTTATATAGTTTATAAAATGATTTCTCTAATTGCTCTTTCTCTCTGGCTTTCCACCTAGCCAGTGCATTAATACTAACTGCATTCCCTATGCCATGCTCTCCGTCCCCGTGACCATCTATCAGCTAATAATTTGTACTTTAACCTGTCACCCCATTCTCTCAGCCCTCCAAATCCCTTCCCCTCCGGCTATCACCAGATTGCCTTCTATATTTGTGAGTCTCTTTTTGATTAGTTCTTTTTGTTCCTTAGATTCCGCATATAAGTGAAACCATATGGTATTTATCTTTCTCTGTCTGACTTATTTCACTCAGTATAATAACTTTTAGGTCCATCCATGTCATTGCAAATAATAGGATTTCATTTTTTTTTTTTAATGGCTGAGTATATATATGAACCTTAAATTCTTTATCCAATTGTCTGTTAATGGGCATTTAGGTTGCTTCCGTATCTTGGCTATTGTAAAATTTTTAAATAATAATATAATTTTTTTAAATTACCAGCCAAATCTCTTTTGGCTTTCTCTTTCTTTGTTGTCATGCATATATATTATACAGAGTTTTAGAAGTAGACCAGCAGTATCAGTTGCATCTCTTTAAACTTATCAACAAAGGTTAACATCATTTTAAAAACTTACAAAGAATGCACATGTTTGAAAAATTTTTAAGGGTATACAATTTCACAGACCACTGTCTTAGATAAGGCCTTCATTGATTTTATTATCTGTATGACTACAACAATCTACTAATCAGTCTCCTTGACACCTACTGGGTTTATCTACTTAAAATCAATTATTTAGTAAAAAATGTCCAAAATCATTGAAGCAAACACGATCGTCTCAATTTTTGCATAAAATTCTACATGAGCTTCCTTGAATCTTCTGAATAAACCGAATATTCCTATCCTTCAATCATGCCTTGTTATTTTGCTCTCTCACTCCCTATGTTCCAACCAAAATCAATTACTTGAGAGATACCAGATAAAGCTTTGCTGGATTTTCCTTGTCTGACCCTCCACACCTAACATTTAGTCTGACTAAATCCAATTAGTGCATTGGACCCAGTCTAAATTTTAGCTCTCCCAAAATGTTTCTCCTATTTGCAAGAGCAAGGGGGCATCCTCATCATCCCATCTCACAGGCTAGGTCAAGGGCTTCCTAACCCTTCCATTGTTACTATCTATCTAGTACTTGCCATAGTTAAATGCACTTTTGTTTACGTATATTTTCCTTTAGCCTGTAAACTATTTTAGGTTCTGTTTTTCCAGTGTCTAGCTCAGTCTTTGGAATGCAATTGATGTAAAATAATATTTTTTGAAAAAATAAGTAAATTTCTAGAAAACAACAAATATCAATGCCACTAACACTGTATAGGCCCACAATACTTTATCTGAAATATATAGAACCAGAAGTGTTTTAGAATTCACAACTGTTTAGATAGGCAGTATGTTCTGAAAGGTAATGTGGTACAAATACTACAGATTATGTAACAACCCAGTGGATTAGAGACAATGAGTAATAAAATAGATTAATATTTTTATAGCAAAATATGAATATTTCTACTAAGCAGTGGTAAAATAAATACTAGTAAATAGCCTTATACCAAATTGGGATAAATAAATACCAGTAAATAGCCACTTTCAGTTGAAGTCACATTTTACTGCTGAGTTTAGGGAACACACAGATGATGTATTATAAAACTGTACAACCAAAACTTATATAATGTTATTAACCAATCCTATCCCAATAAATTTAATTTAAAAGTAATAAATGTCTTTCTCTTAAAAAAAAAAAAAGAGTTAGTTTAGATCAATTTGGCTGTCATATGAGTTACCTAATTAAAAAACTGTATAAATAAATTAATAAATAGAAAGAAACCAAGAAAGAAAGAAAAAGAAATCTTTGATTTCTAGGACTCTTGGATTTTAGAATTACAGAGTAGGAATTGTAGGTCTTTGTAAGTGTATGAATTTTGCCACAATATAATAATTACTAGGTTTTATATGTTCTACATATGTTCATTTCCTAGGTAAAAAATATATCTCAAAGCTTCAGACTTTGTATATTTTGCTCACTAAAAGATATATTTTCCTTATGAATTAAAGGACTACCCAAATTTATTCTTTTCCTAGTTATTCAATAGTGAATTTATATTTTCCTTCAAAATTAAAATGTGTTTTCTGTATATGGTACAAGTATTTAACCTCTTTGCATATTAAACAAAAAATACTTTAAAATATTTTTCTTCTTTTATTTATTGTTATTTTATTACATATACATTTAATAATTATCACAAAAAAATGTCATTTTTAAAAATTATATTTCTGTGAGGTATATGCAAATAGATTCTTTCCTTTTATTTTAATGCCAACATTTCAAAACCAGACTCTGAATTTCTTTTGGAATAGATCTAAATTTTCTCCAAGACATGTTACTCTTTTTTTCTTCCTTTCATGAATTTATTCACTCATTGTATAAAGGGAAAAATAATTTTTCAGATATACCAATGCTCCTGACACATGACACTCACTTGGAGCAGTTCTTCTTATGTGGTATGGTTACAGTGTAACCGCTAACTAGGCTTCCATCTCCATACTCAATAAAGTTGAATTTAGTCTCTAGAGCCCTTGTAGTTAACTTCTGGAAAGGACAGATTTTGAGTGTCTATAATTTTTGCAGGTTACTTCACTACTACTATGACATGCTCTTTAAAACTTTTACTTCGGTTAAAGATATGAAAATTTTATTAAAATAGAAATTGCAGTCTATGTTAAACCCTTTCAACGAGAGACTGAAGGAAAGGAATTAAGTTGATTCTGCTGTCCCCCAGTATGGCATTGCAAATGACCAGTGTAATAGATCGACTTTGTACATACTGCAATTTGATATAGTAGTTGAAAAGTGGCCAGCTAACAGGGAATTGTAGTAATCAAGTTGTTGGGGGAAAAAAATCAATGTACTGAACAGATTTTCAATCTTATTATAAGACCAACACAAGTAAAGACAGGCAATGGTCCTCCTGTGTCAGCAGAGATGTGGAAGGGAGAGAGGGGGAAAAAAATGACTTCACAGCTCGCTCTCTCTCTCTCTCTCTCTCTCTCTCTCTCTCTCTATATATATATATATATATATATATATATATATATATATATATATATATCATTCAAAAGGCCATTAAGTGTCTAAATAAATCTTAAAATAATGAAATTGAAATTTGAGCAAAAGTCATTTATGTCAAATGTAAAATAAAATGACTTAATTATGAAGTCACTTAAATGATATAATAGAATTTTATTTATTATTTGTGTAAGTTGAATTATAAGAAGTTTGATTATAATTGGTGTTAGAAGGTTACACAAAACTCAGAAAAAATAATCTAGTGTACTAATGTTTAAAGATAGGTAAATGTTAATGAGTTACAGGAAATGCTATAGTTACATATACCTTTTAAAATATGAATATCCAGAGTAGTTTGGATATTGCAAATTAAATCAAACCAGATTTGGAATTTTTCTTTTATTCTCTGGAATACTTTGTTTCTAGGAGGAAGACAAGTTAGGTGAAGGAAGATCAGAAGAAAGAGAAGAAGAGAGAATAGTTAAGAAGAATTATACATAAAATAGTGTTGACCACTCTCTTGGGGGCTAAGGCCTAAATCAATCTGAAGCTGCCCTTGAAATGCAGTATATGTTTCTAAGCATTATATTAAAATTTCATGATCAATAATGCTGAAAGCTGCAGAACATACAAGCAAAATAAGTGCTGACAATTCACCAGCATCTGAATTTAATAAAATGTCATCCCCTAGCTTCAGCAGTACTGCCAGGAGGAGATGGTTGTCCTGATTAGAATCTGTCAACTGAATCTCCATTTGTCAGGTAATAATAAACTCAGGATAGTACCTTTTGTTCCAGGTTGTGTTTACTCTCCAAAATACAGCACTTAATTCATATTCTAATATAATTCTACTGTTTCAACACTGAGTCAACAAATCAAACAAAGCCATTTTTCCCCCCTAGGGGAAAAATTCAATATTATTAAGTACTTTGATTCCGTATGTAGATAACTTCTAGACTTGAGGCTTAGTTCTCTCAGTTAAGTAGCTTTGATTTCAGAGGCTTTGAATATGTTTCACAAACCACACATCTAGTTTTCAATGTAGTTTCATCATCTTTGGAGACTTACTTGCTACTTGTTAAGGACATGGAAAACGTTGGCTTTCCATATTTACTAAAAAATGTACCATTTTATTCAAGACATTCTGCATGGATCTAGGCACTGAGAGGAAATATTTACCTCTTAGTAATGAAAAACCATCAGTTTTGGCTTAAAGGAAACTTTTGTTCATTTGATGAATGATTCATAATGAAAAAACCATCAGTTTTGGCTTAAAGGAAACTTTTGTTCATTTGATGAATGATTCATAATGCCAGGTTAAACTTGAGAAAAGCATAGTGATCTAGGAGATATCACATCTCACTGATTGGCCAGAAATATTATTTTTTTCTGTTCTTTTTATTAGTTAAATGTCTTGAGAAAGGCTAAAAAAGAACTTGGATTTTTTAAAAATATTTTTTCACAAAAATGCTGTATTGATATATGTTTTTATCTATTGTTAAATATTGCTATAATCTTAAAATTACTATTAACACAGGATACTGAAATAGTCCTCAGAGGTATCCTTAGATGCTGAGAGATGCTCTTAAGTTATTATACCCACCAACTCACCATCCTGTCTATGATTACCTTTCTATTATAAGTATTTATTCAGGGATTGATTCGGTTATCCATTCATCTATTTAATTTAATTAATCAATATTTCTTGATAACCTATGTATCAGACTCTATGCTCAGCACTTGAAGGGTCCCTTGCATTGACTACTGCTGAACATTTTCTGACATTTGCTCTATCATTTAACCAATATTATGAATCCTCTCAGTTTTTGTCTTATCTGTTCCATTATGGTTAGAGCACTAAGATATGAATTTCTGAATTTGTGAGGGTATAAAACAAAGATTACCTGGAATAGATTCAAACAGCTAGTTGAAGGTCACAGAGAAAGTTTTCAACTCTGAAAACTTTGATTTTATGAAAAGAAAGCTATAAGTGATAATGTGATTTTTTTTAATTGATTAAAATATGGGGTTGAATTAGCATGATCTGTTTTCAGCCAACAGTGTAAATGTTTTAACTGTTTGAATCCAACTTCAGGCTAAAAAGAAACATCATAAATTCTCAAAAACTATTATAAAAAGTGTCACTTGAATAGGCTCTAAATATATGAAGCCATGCCCAGTAGTTTTGTTGTAAACACCTTTGCCAGTCAAGTTTGCAAGCATATTAGTTGTGGCAAAAATATTTATAATGAAACTTAGAATCCTAAACTGAAAATTGTGAATATGTCACCTTACATGTCAAAAAGGACTTTGCAGATGTAACTGAATTAATGATTTTGAGATGGGAGAATTATCTTGTATTATCTGAGAGGGTCCAATGTAATCAGGTCTATAAAAGTGAAGAAGAAGTGGAGGTCAGGATGCAACAATATGAGAAGGACTCAAGCCACCATTGCCGGCTTTGAAGATAGAGAGAGGGGGACACAAATCAAAGAATGGTGACATCCTCTAGAAACTGGAAAAAACAAGGAAATATTTTCTTCCCTAGAACTTCCAAAAGGGAACACAATTCTATGGACACATTGATTCTATCTGAGTGAAATCTTGTTGGACTCTGATTTATAGAACTTTAAAATAATAAGCTTGTGTTGTTTAAACTGCTAAGTGTGTGAAAATTTGTTATAGCAGCCATAGAATACGAATACTATACATATTAGGGCTAATGTCAATCATTCTTTCGTTGTTCTATAACTGAAGAATAGTGAAGCTGATGATTATATTGCACTTTGTATCTCTTTTGGTGACAATCTAATGAAGAAATGAATCAGAGCTAAATTGATTAATTCACCTGAATATCTCTGGTATATTAGTAGTATATAGATAATTAAAAAATATGTATTTGAAGGAACAGTTAGGACTACTGTTGGGCATAGCAAGAAAGACCATTATTTTAATTCAAGTTGAGAAGAAAACCTACAAGTAAGTTCATGAATATTTACACTATGAACATAGCAAGATAAATGGAATTAAGAGTATCACCCACTTGAAAATCACCAAAAGACTTTTAATGATCAAATATGCTTATGTGACAGTATTCTATCTAATAATATATTTTTCCAAGTGGATATATAATATGTTTTAAAAACTATAGATGTTTTAAGTACTTTGAAAAAGACAGAGTTGGTTCTCTGGAAAATGGGAAATAGTTAAATTTATGAAGCGCTTCCTTTTCTCCTATCTTTCATTCGTTGTCTCTTCTTACTTCCACTATAGCTACCCATCTAGTCAGTGCGTTAATCTGGATTTCTCTATCCACTCTCACCATTAAAGACACTTTCTTCCTTTTCTTTAGAAAATTGTCCTTTTCCAGGCTTTCAAATGATAAACTATTAATAAATTCTTTCTTGAAAGTGGTTAAAAAATGCTAGAAAATATATCACCAGAGGTTCTAGTTCAAGATGGCTATGTAGAAAGATGCCGAACTCACCTCCTCTCATGGAAACATTGAGTCTACAGCTTGCTTATATGGAACAATTTCCTCTTCAAAAAACCTAAAGGCTGGCTGAGTGATGACTATTGGGCAAACAAGAAGAAAACTATATGAAGTATGTGGAAAAGGCAGGGACACAGTCTCACTATTAACCCCATCCCTAATGCTGTGTCCACAATGCGGAGGGAACTCAAAACTGGAGCTTCATCCTGAGAAGCAAAGGATTCTAACTCTGCATCAGGCATCCTAACTTTTAAGACACAAACTTGAGAGATGGATCTCCCAAATATCTCACTTTGAAAGCCAAAAGGGCTCACATCCTGAGGCCCACAAGGCAGTAGTGATGTGAGAAACCACACTAAAATACTCATAAGTTTGAATTCACTCACCCAAGGGTGCAGCTCAGAGGCGACTGATAGAGCCCAGACTTAAAGTGAAGGAGGTTCAACAGCTTATATGAAAGTGTTGGCCTGAGGGGCAGGCATCTAATTTAATACAGACATCTAGGAGCCCACTGGTAGACTCTCTGGGGACAGAGACTAGTAGGCACTATCTTCCTGTTCTTTTGCCGTGCTCAGAGCACCAGTATCTCCCAGAAGGTGCTTTGAGGCATGTCAACATCTGAAAATTTCAATAATATACACTTTTGTAAGATATAAAGAAATGCATTTCTAATGGTAAAAATGTAGAAGGATTTTCTTTCCTCTTGGGGTTTTATATACAGACATTTTCAAATTCACGGAAACATTTTTTTCCCTTAAATCCAGCAATACAACTGGATTTTATTTAGTGAAATACCTACTTCTGTTGGAAAAATAAGCTGTAAGCTTTCTTATACTAAGTATTACTTAAGAAAAACATAAAGTTTTAAAAGCTAGCAAGAAAGCAGCACCCTCTTTTACTTTATTAGCAAGGCTCTACTGTTGCAATACACTTGGTCCTAAGGATAGATCTTAAAGAAGTTGAATAGGAAAACCCTGCTCCACACTGCCCCCCCACCTTCAATTGCAGCTAAAGTTGGACATATGATGCATGTCAGGCTAATGCATCTAAATGAAAGCCCACTCTGGGGAAGTTTAGGGAACTGGGAAAACATGTTGCTTGTGAGAAAAAATTACTTTATCAAAAAAAAAAAAGTAGATATCAGTAGATCCTGCTTTATTTTTTTTTCTTCCTGCCTATAAAACAGAATAAAGGCTTAATATGCAGCAGCCATATTATGATCTTATGAGAAAAGTCAGAGAATAAGATGATTTTGGATATGACATTAATTCTTTGCACCCAGTACTAGGAGGTATTGGCAGCTAATGAATCAGAAAACAAATCACCTTGAATCTGTAATATAACTCAAACTTAAAGAACAAAATCCATTTTGAATGTTTGAAAAGCAGAAATAGGTTACGATAAATTTAACTGAGTTGTTACACCTCCTGCAAATGGAAGGAGAAAGTAATGGTTGCTTGTTGCCCTATTAACCCTTGGGATGCAACAATATGAGATTTTTTTCATAATGTAAAATCATGGCAAACTCTGGTTGCTCATGCAAAAGCAAGCCTGAAATGAAAGAATAGAGAAAATAGAGGGCAGTTACTGACCATCTACACTTTGTGTGCTATAGCAGCTACACATATATTTACTGAGTTATTCGATGTTTATTGCATGTCAAATTCATGCCAAATACTGTATAATGCATCAGGCATAAAAAATAGAAAAGATATTAGTCTGTACCTTCAAGAAGTAAGTGTGGAAAAAGAGGAGATTATTCAGTGCAGTGGGGACATAGAAACCAAAAGAAAAAAAAAAACAAAACAAAACTATAAAACATCATGGACTGGAGGAAGCACTTCGACTGAGTAAGACTTTCTAGTGGGTGATAGATGAAGTGATTAAAGAAAAGAAGAAAGAAGGACAAAAAAAAGGAGGGAAGAAAGGAGAGAGGGGAAAAGGAAGGGAGGGAGAGAAGAAGGGAAAAATGAAAGAAGGAATTTATTTGAGGAAAAAGTAATTTTTTAAAAATTTATTTGAGGGAAAAGTGATATGAGTATATCAAATAATACTAAGGCTGAATAAATATTGATAATGTGTGAATTAAGTGAATATTAATTGATCTGTTCATAGCCATAGTGTGACATAAATCTAAAGAAAAATAAATCTTATAACTATGTCATAATAACCTACTACAGAGCATTCAAAGCCACTCCTAACGTGGTTAATCATTTTACACTATAGTTGGCAGATTGCAATAGATTTTAAGATTGTTCTTTACCTTCAAGCTATCTAAGACATTTCAAAAGGTTGACTACAAAATGAGTTAGTGAGGACTCCCTTGTCTTCTGACTAATGAGAATATTTCTCTGAGACTCTTGATGAGCTCAGTATCCAGTCTCTGAGTATTTGCTAAAGCCTAATATCTTCTTTTTTTCTAGTAGCTGTAGTGGTAATCAGTACTGTAGTACTTGCACTGTCTTTGCCCTCTCTTGTAATTAAAAGCTCAGTAGTTCTAGGAAATATCAGTCTTCAGCGTGCAGAAGGAGTTGTATTTCTCACTACCGTGACTTAAATTGGATTAAAGAAATGATGGTAGCTCAAGAAGTTATTCTCGTTTCTAAATTTAATTCATAAAGATCATAATGATAATTTAAATTTGTTGTTATTTCAGTTTTAGTGATTCATTTTCAATTAAACCATAAGAAGATACAGCTTAATACTTTATAGAATTTTACATAGTTTATTATTATTACTAAAAATAATTTTTGTGTCTCCATTTGGCTCCTTACCATATGCAATGAAAGTTACCTAAATAATTTATTTAATCTCTTCAATAACTTTTTCAGGAAAACAATATTGCTATTATCATTTGGAATTATCAGCTATTATTACCAAGAGAAAAAAGAAGCCGAGAGATTTTATAACATACTATGTGTCAAAAGCATTATAGATAGAGCAAGAAATGAATCTAAATCTGATCAATATGTCAAAATAGAAACAAAAACAACCTGTACTATTAAAAAAGATGGAGAGAGTAGGAAGATGATGGAAAAACAATCAGAACCAAGATTGCTTTTACATTCATTTGTGAAGAATAGCCTAGATAATTTTTTAAAATATCTTAGAACTCTCATGATTTATTACTTGTACTTGATTTTGAGCAGAAGTTTGAGATGAAAAAATAATATTCTTAACTTAAGCTGCTTCTGATAAAATTAATCATCTATAATCTCCTCTATACATTTTCTAGTAAAATATTTATGCAGTGAAATAAAGCTGATTTAATACTTTTATTTGACCCTTTTATAATTTTGAATGAACTTTGGGGGAAAAAATCCCTAAAATAGATCTCAAAGCTTACTTCGATATTTATAAATAGTAATATGGGCAATATGTGTATGGGGTTCTAGAGCCAAATCAACTGGATTCAAATCACTTTTCTATCACTTCTAGCTATATGACCTTAGACAAGATATTTAACCTTTCTAAAAGTCAATGTCCTCATTTGTAAAATGTGTAAACTCTTGTAAAGTCACTGAGAGTATTACATGAGTTAACACATGTAATGCACATAAAATAGTTCGTGACATATAGTAAACCCTCAACTGAGCATTAACAATTATTATCATATATGCCATAGAAAGTAAGACATGTTCTGAAGATTTTTAAATATAAATATACTCAGAGAATTTATCCAACACACAAATTTTATCCTTTATTGCAATATAAACAATTTATGCTGGAGAAATATTCTACAGAAGTGATAAATGATGTGTCTAAAGCTGCTTGGAAACCTAAGGGCAAAATTTAGCAGTTCTATGTGTAATATAAAGGCACTTATTTAACCTAAAACTTGTACTTCTTACACATACAAACACATACATACACATACTTGATAGGAACGACATAAAACATTAAGAAGCAAATGTCCACCCTTTCTGATTTGAATTTCTCACTAAACGATTCTATTGGCCTATCATTCAACAGGTACTTAACTTCAATTTACTTACTTTTTATGAATCATTCATGAAAAAAATCTTTTATAATGTTATTCCTCCTACACTATTTGATAAATTAAGATTGAATACTAATAATAAATTATTAACTACTAGGTGATAAAATATCTTAAATGCTGTTGATACTTACAAGCAGTGCTAAGGTCTATATGATTGCTTAATCAGATCTCAGGGGGTCATTGAGAATGCCAGTGAAATAGAAATTAACTGTCTTTTATCTTTAAATTAACAGTGGTTTGTCCTTAGTGTAACCACTTCAGGCAGAGGTGATTTTTGACCATTAATTAGAAAATTGAATATAAAGACCTTTTTCCTCCAAAGGGAAAGGCTTAACTTCTGGATATTCAATGTGTTAGCCATTTATTGTATTCATAGTTTGAGTTGAGTTTTCTACCAATTAGCTGTGTTATTCTGTGATAAAACAATCATTCAGACAGGAGAAAGAAATCAACTAATCACAAAATCTTGAAGACCGAAGAGTTAAAGAAAATAAAATTCTTAAGTAGTCAGGATTTATAAATCATCAATTTCCTAAGAATCTCACAGACACCACATTAGTTTATGTCATCTAGGCCGTGGTAACAAATAGAAACTAAAACTTTATGGTTTATTATAGAACATCTGGGTAGATGTGCAGGTCTTTGGAATTTGTTCTACTTATAAAACCTTTCAGGCATTCAGTTTGCCAGACATTTTACCACCTTTAATATTAGTTTTCAATGTCAGCCAGTTCTTATCTGCATAGTCAAGCCTCAATTGCCACCTGTAGTTTCCAGATGGGGGAATAAGAAAGAGGAAGACAGAGAGTACATGGGAGATTTTCATGTTTCACCATGGAAGTAGCCCTTATCATTTCCTCTCAAATGCTTTAGCCTGGACTCAATCACAAAACCACATCTGTGATAGAGCCTAGAAAATATGGTATAGCTGTGTATCTTGGAAGAAAAAGACATGGATTTTGACAAAGCACTAGAAAGTATTGCTGGTGAATGTATTCATCAGGATAGGCCCATTAAAGAAAGAGATTTAAATAGTATATTGATGAAAAAGATGAAATAATTTGAGTAAATGATTGAACAGAACTAAGCATAATTATAGGAACATGCACTTATTGTCATCCTGGTTGCACTTCGGCCCGACAGGGAGGCTATTTATAAGTGTTTTCATATGTCTTAACCTACACTGCTTATCTCCTATCGCCAAGCTTTAATAAAGTGTGAAAACCAGTAAAGAGAGAATAAGAAATAGGTACTGAATTTGCCATAGATACAATCACTTTTACTTTGAAATTCTCCATATACCAGGCATAAATTCAGCTTAGAACCTCAACTTTATTCTCTGGTCTGGTCAGTATCCTCTTGATTAAAAATTAAGAAATAGTTACTAAACATACCATAATTACCACTAAATAACATAGGTTTTTGTGGAAACATACTAACATTGATTTCTCAGGTAAAGATGAATGCTATCCATATGGAAGGGGTCATTATTAGTTATCGAGGAGACTTTGATTCCTGTCATGTATCTGTGTGTGTGTATGTGTAAGATATACAAGTTTCAGATTAAATAAATGCCTTTATGTTTCACACAAAACTGCCAAATGATGCCCATAGGTTTCCAAGTGGCTTTAAACATTTCATTTATCACTTCTGTAGAACATTTCTCCTGCATAAATTATTTATATTGCAATCAAGGATGAAATGTCAATTTGTTCATTAAGTAATTTAGTATATTTATACTTAAAAATCATCCAGACTTTGGTAAAGGATTGGAGGATGAAAATTTAGATGTTTTCCTTAGACAAATATGAGAGTAATAACTGACATATAGGAGAGCAATGATCTATTCTTTGAAGTCAGTAACAGGAGTCAGCAGAAAAAAAAATCAGTTGTAAAATACACTAAATGAGTTGGCAAACTAAAATTCTAATACGTGTGAAAAAGATAATCAACAAAATCAATAAACATTCTTAGACAAAATAAAAATAATGGAACAATCTGAAAATCAGGAAATAAGAATCAATATACAATTAATTTCTAATCATCATATCTATTATTATTCCTGTATCCTATAATAAAACTTTTGTAGACTAGACAAATTTTGAAAACTTTTTGGGGGATTGATATGTGTTCATATGGGGACATTATATGTTTTATCACATTGAATATTTTCTTCATTATACTGTAAAATAGTCTTACTTTTTTTCCTCAATTGAAACTGGTAACTTTCCTTGATATCAACTGAAGGCTTAAATACCACATGTAATGTCAGGAAATTTATTACTAAATAGGCAATTCATCTTATTTGGATAGATTATGATAGTTACTGCTGAATTTACTCAAGAAAAATTACTTTTTAATAACATTAAATGAAAATTACAGTCAGAGAAAGAAAAATGTTGAATTACAGTTGCATCTTGTATTTGCTGTGTTATTGAATATGTTACTTATATAACCAAAGGGATGTTGAGTAGTGGAAAACACATGTGTTTGAATATTCAATAAATCTAATGTCAAATATTAATTCTTTAAATTAATCATGTGACTTTGAATAACTTTTTAAATCTTATTGAATGTCACTTGAAAATGAATTTCTCATCTATAAAGTATATGTGAGGAAGGCATAAAATAATGTGCGCAAGATGCTTTTTACATTGCCTGACACTTCCTCTCTGCTTGATAAATAGTATTTATTGTGGCTATTTTATTACCTTTGTGGTTATTATCTTTTCTTACCACCTGCTGAAATATGCATATAATTTCATCCTTGGTTTGTTTTCACTATTAAATGAAAAAAAAAAGAACCCTTAAAAAATATGTTTAGTAACCTGTATTCCTCTGAGCATTGATACAATTGACACAATACTGAGAGTTACTCTAGGTAGAGATTGACTTCCCGAGAGAACCAGCAGTGTTATTTGACACAAGTATTCAGTTCAACAGGGCCTACTGTACTTTGTCCATATAGTAATTTTGTAAATGCTGGATTCTTAATACTGAACCAGTTTGACATAAAATATGTGCTTCAGATCTGTGTAACATATAGGTCCATATCCATAAAGAGAATATGGATCCACATAACATCTAACATTGGCTCATTATTTAAAAAAAAGAACCCTTAAAAACATTCCTATAACGAATGGGAAGAAACTTATTACCCTAGAAGTCGATACCGATGAAAATTATTGAATACATTTAGGATATATGAATGGACAATACACTATTAACTTTGTTTGTACAATAAAATACTTATCTCTTTTGTTTCAGGTTGCCGCAATGGAGCCTTTAGGCATGCCTCTGACAAAAGTCTGTATATAGTAAATTCACAGAATAATTTGTAGTTTGCATGAACATGATGTCATAACTATTATAATTTTACTGAAGTTCTTGATGACTTCTCACATTTTTATCCATGTTAGAACAGCGAAAGATAAATATGTGTCTGAAATCTCAACTTTAAAAAAGAAGGCAAGTTGATTATATGTTTTTGAAGTGAGATCAATTTGCTCACCCTGACATTCCAAGAGGCTTCTCTAGGTTGATATGGACTTAGGAATATCTAGTGAGAATATGTAATATTTCTAGGAGATGAAATACTTCAGAAAATATTTAAAAGAAAAGCTCATTCTAGAACTGCTCCTACAACACAGGTTTCCTTGAATGAATCTTATGAGTTATCTAAACAAACTAAGTCAAAGCTTTGGATAATTGCTAAAGATTATCCAAAATACTGTTTTCACTTAATACTCAGTTTAGCACCTTTTTAATTGTTTAGTCATTATAATACAAACTTTTCTATTTATTACTGTCTATTAAAAAAATAAGAACTATTTTTTTTTTAGTAGCTTTTGTCTTTGTTCTCTTAAACTTTCCTCCTATAATTTACTGAAAGCTAGCATTAAAAAGAGTTTTCACGGTTTACATGCAAAATTGATTGTTTTAAATTACATTCGAGCTGAATTGGGTAATTTCAAAAGGTGGTGATTGGAAACGTAAGTCTAAAATTAATGTGTTCACATTTGTTTGAACTTTAAATCCT
The DNA here is from genome assembly GCF_902729225.1 of Pteropus medius. Classification (NCBI taxonomy): domain Eukaryota; kingdom Metazoa; phylum Chordata; class Mammalia; order Chiroptera; family Pteropodidae; genus Pteropus; species Pteropus medius. The sequence continues at coordinate 17,909,825 of NW_024351730.1, forward strand.
AACTATTCCTTTTATGTTCTGTGCAAAAGCCACCAAAAACAATAAAACAAAAACAAACAAAAAAGAAAAATATTTTATTTGTGGTTGGAGCTGGGCAGCAGGTAGCATTTTCTAGAATAATATAGCATAGAAAATTGCCCAAAGTTCTTGTCATTTAATATGTATACCTTTATCTCACATTTATCTATGTGATAAATAAAATTAAATACACATTAAATGACAAAATTTTTCAAATTTCTGTGTTATAAATGTGGGAAAGTCATATGAAAATATATTTTAATAGAAACAAAAAACAGTTAATTTTTTTCTTTTACCAGTTCTAAGTTAAAAAGAAAAACTTTGAACTACCACCTGAATAGATATCTGAAACTGTGTTGCTCTTAATATGTTCCACTCCTATCACAATAAATCCATTCTTGAGGTTGACTCCTCATTCTTTTAGCAATTAACGCAATTTACCAGGTCATGAATATTTAACAAAAATAACCCTTGGCAGATTTTTCTCCATCCTGGTTATGAAACCAGGTTTCATTTTTCCATATGGCATTCCAACTGCCAGCACAATCGTTTCATTTTGCTTGGCATGAACCGCCCTATTAATGTCTTCCATTGCCTTTTTTTATCAGCATGTGACCAAATTAACCATGCCTGCCACTTAAAGCAGAATTTTTAAATTATTACATTTTAAAAATAACAAGAACTTTTGAGCAATTGGGTGAGTTTTTAGCAAAGCTGAAATTGGATGTAGATGTCATTGTATGACAATCCAATTACATAAAGGCACTATGAAAGTATCATTCTATATTTAATACCTAAGGTACAAACCTTTTTTTATTGCTACGGGCTCCATCTTTTATTGTTACGCTTAATGTGGGCTTTCATTTTATTTTCGTGCTACACCAATGTGTGCTAACATTCCTGAGTAAAAATTGAATTAGAAAGGGTTTATACTTGAAATGAACAACTTAACAACTTTGCCTCTCTAAGAAAATATGGTCATCGTGAATGTTTTCTCTTAACTTTTTCGTTGTCTCCTTCCCTGCTTGGATAGAAGAGTGCCTGAGAAGTAAAGCATGTGACAGATCCACAGTAAGTGCTTATTCTCTAGTTCTACCCACTGATGGTCTCTGATTTCTTAGACTCTAAGCTGGAAGCAGTATATCCTCATCTAATTTTAAAATGTCCTCCATATTCTCAAACTTAAAATTTCTATTAGCTGATTCTCAAGTTATGTTAGGAAATTATAGCCTACCATGTCTTAGGAAAAAAAAAATAATGGAGGGGGAAATAAAAGAAACATATTAACCAGTTAATCATTTGGTATAAGATATATTTCTTGAGCAAATTCATGAGACCTTCACTTTCTAATCTAAAATTTTGAATTTGATAGTCTCAGTTTAAAAGTTAGACTTTTAAAAATTTACTTTTAAAAGCAATCTATCTTGTTAGGACTTAACAACTATCAAGTATTCAAATAAAATTTAGTAAAAATAGAAACAAACCATGCAATGATGTAATTCATCATAAACACACAATCCCAATGCAGTTACATTTAGAGCAATGCACTGGACGTTGAACCATGTGTCTAGTGGAAGATTGTGAGAATGAGGTCTCCTGATATGTATATTTGACAGAAGGTAAGGTGAGAGTTAATTGGAGCGAACTATTAGCATGTCCCTGCTTCATCTTAATTCATGAATCTAATTTGAAATTTCAGCATAGATCCAATAAAGAGAGAAAAAACCCCATTATCCCATGAAAACATGGATTACATTACAACACATTTCTTACCAAAGGGAAATTTTTTTCATTACTTAATACCGAAATGCTGAAACCATTAGAATTCGCCTTTAGACTTAAAATAAACGTGTGTATTATGTGCCTGTGTCTCCCAATGGAGATCACAAGTGGTGTCACATTGCACTGTGAATCCATTAGTAACATAATGGCATCCAATCACAGGTCTAATGGTTTAAATTGGAGAGGAAGTTTTTTTTTTTTTTCTTTAATTTGAAAAAGAAAGAAGGAAAGAAGGAAGGAAGGAAGGAAGGAAGGAAGGAAGAAGGAAGGAAGGAAGGAAGGAAGGAAGGAAGGAAGGAAGGAAGAAGGAAGGAGGGAGGAAGAAAGAAGGAAAAGAAAAGGAAAAGGGAAACAAAGGGAAAGGAAAATTTATCTTTCTTGCTCTTTTTAAGTACACAATCAGCTTAAACTGTGTTGCTGCTGAGTAATCTAGGATGTGACACTTAGAAAAAATGAATGAATCAGGAGAACCAGTACTTTGAAAAAACTGTTCAGAATACGCAAAAATTAATAAAAGGCATAGCCCATGTAAACTCATTCAACAGGATGTTTTTGTCATGAGACAATGGAGAGCTGTAACATTTTAAAACTGGGGCATGTGACCTAAATTGGGATAGATATCTCAGGACATACTTAAGTTTGTTTGCATAAATCATGCACAAAAAAAGCTAATTGGCTCTTCAGTGTGACTTACAATAGCATCCTAATAGTGAAATTACCTCAATTACTAGAAAGAAAAGGGGTGTAGAAAATTTATAGTCATGAAAGATATGAACAATTATCAGAAAATTCAAAAAAAATAATTCTGTGGTAAAATTTCAAGTATTGAAATAACTTGTATTATGAATTCTCTGTCTTTTCATACTGTTTTAGAAAGATATAGAAAATATGAGAGAAGACACTTGATTAAAATGTATCACATGGTAACTAAAGCATGGCTCTAACTGCTAATACAGCAGACAGTTTATTTAAAAAGGAATTTGTTGGGGAGATATCTGGCTTCCAGGTATTGTTTTTTATTGTAGAAGCCAGAGTTTTTCCAAGAAACCTAGCTGCATTCTTGGTTACTGAAAAGTGTCCTGAGGCCACCGAGCCCCATTAAATCTCTGTATATATTTTTTAAGAGCCTTGCTGAGAATAGTGATTCTGATCATTATTTTCTTAGGAAAATATAGGCATATGTTCACTCATTCTGCCATGTTGCACTTAAGTGATTAAAAATTCATGTTCCAAGTAAGAAGCTGTTAAGTAGCTAATTATTTATTCTGTTTACAAGATATGCCCCAACTGGTTAGGGAAAATGGATTCTGGGTTTGAAGAAAGCATTAAATTTATTTAGGGTGAGAAGGCCATCCTGCCTCCTGGTGGGTATATTACCAAGTGGTACAAATTGAAAGGCTGCCTTAAGCAAACAAACTACCCATTAAATAAATTCATTTTAGGAAGATGTGGAATATCTCTTACCTCTTAACAATCCCACACACAAAATCTATTTGAAATTCATTTTCCAAGACACTCAATTCATTATGTATCCAAACTAACTTGTTGAATGGAAGAACATTTTTAAATTTAATATGTATCATAGGAAAGAGTTTTTCAAAAATAAAAGATAAAAAAAAGACAAGATAAATATTATATTTTTCAAAGTTCTATACCAAAAACATGTACACTAAACTGACAAAGTATATATTTAGAATAAAATTGTAAATGGTCACTAAAACCACTAATAAAAGACATTTCTATAAAGCCTTCAAAATTAGTAAAATGGCTATAACTTGGATACTTGACACAAGCAATGTGAAGAAACAAATTTATATTCTGTAAAATTAATTCTGTCACACTGTCAGTTGTCATTTATCCTTAAGATTTGTATAAAAGATATACAGGCTGTGGAACTAATGATCAAGTGTTTGGAGGAGTACACATGAGTATGTTGTGTAGTTTGTCACTGGTTTTTCAGAAAGTCTATTCTGAAAGTTCCTTGTATAGAAATAAGAGCCGAAAAGGTGACTGCAGAATCTAGAAATACTTAAATGACCATTTTGTGAACTTCTATCTTTCTTGAAACTTCTATTAGAATTTTGAATGTCACTGGACTGAGATCTCTATTAGATATTTCAAAATAAATATATGATTAAATATTGAGAATATTTATGGAATAGGTCATTTTTCTTAATTAAATAAACCTAGTTAATAAACATTACCTGGTTAACAATTTTTATAGAGCTTTGTACATTTACATAAACCATTATAATAAAATCAAGTCTACTATATTTTTGATAATTCAAGACATCATTTTAGATCATAATTATGGGCTTTTACCCGCATTACAACTACATTATTTTTTTTCCAGTTGACGTAATAATACATAATAGAGTTCATCACATTGGGCTTTCTTTTGAATACTACGATTTAAGGCTGTCACCTTTTTTTTTTAATTTCTGTTGCTATAACAGCTGATAAAATAAATCATAAAGTTATGGTGAAAAAAAGTCAATCCAGATCTTATAAAAACTATATCAATATTCTGGTCACTGTGCCATTTATATGTTTGTTTATGACTTTTACGTCGCAATAATGACCAGCCTAATACAATAGAAAATGCAAATGTGTTTGTTAGCATCAGAATTACAAATGTTCTGGGTATGATTAATTTTTGCATCTTGTTTAACATTCCTTTTTTGTGTGTTTATCTATTCACCTCCATAGAAATAATCTTTTTATTCATTACTTTTACATACTTAGAGCTTGTAAAGCATTTATAATAACACTGATTGAATAATTATTTTTCATTAATGTACATTTTATCCTGCCATTTTTAAGTTCATCCTGCCTATAATATTAATGCTATTGCTTAAGTAATTAGATGAGATATGCAACAAATAAAAATAATACAGAACTCTATTCTGTATTATTTTCTTGACTGGAAAAATAATGTAGTTGTAATGCTAATAAGTACCCATAATTATGACCTGAAAAAATATCTTGAATCAAAGTAATATTTCCATTTTTATGAAGTTTCATACTATACTGATTTTACCCGTTTTTACCCTTAATCACCTAGAACAGTAGTTGGCAAACTACAGCTTCAAGGTAAAATTCACTCTACCATCTGTTTTTGTAAGTAAAGTTTTGATAGAATATTGTTATACACGGGACTTGAGCAACATTTCGTGAAAAAGAACTTTCAGCTATAAAGTTTGGGAATACATAGCAATCTCTCAAGCAGATTTCATGTGTGCCAGGTCTAACAATCACTGATGTAAAGTGATCTTTTTAACTATAGTTTTTGAGTTTTTTTCTTAGTGGTTGCTATAAGAATTAGAACATACACCTTAACATCATAATCTACATCAAATTTATACTACTTTGATTCTAGTGAGACAGAAAATACATGCTTTGAGCTATTGTTCATGTAATTGTAAACATATATTTACATATACATATGTGCACACATACATAGCTGTGTATACATACATACACATATGTATGTGTATATATGTATGCTATATATGCTTTGGGATACTCATAGAAATTATGTACTTATACATACATATGTATATATACATAGTTATGTGTATATGGCTATGTACATATATATATATATATATATATATATATATATATGAATATCCATTCATATCCACATACACTCAGTTCCCAGTGCTTTGAGACATACTTTAAGATAGTGTATGTATATATATATATGTATATATTATATACATATGTATGTATATATATAATATATACATTATATATATACATATATATATTATGTATGTATATATTATATATCTATCTATATATAATTATATATATATATAATTTTGGGGCATATGAGTATGCCCCAAAGCATTAGGCACTAGATAGTGGAGGAGAAATAGAGCTGGAAACTTACAGAGCCTGAAATTAGTCTATGGAAACTTCTTCAGTATTCATATATTCAAAGTTATAAGTGAAGAATTTGGTTCTTAATAGCCTAGTCAAAATGGAAGTTTTTCTTGTCAGTAATATACTTGATTATTCAGCTTATATAATTAGCAATGCTTGATACACCATTTTATCAATAGTGAATATGCTAGAAGAAAGATTTATCTTTCCCTTCTCTTTCACAAAATTTTCAATTTAAAATTTAAATTGTACATTGTACCAGGTCAAATTAAAATTTATAATTATGAAGTTATTATCCAATAGAGAATCGATCAAAACAAATTCAAAACATAGGGAGAAGTGTTAATAATATATGTCAGAAAGTTAGTATAAGTAATATATCATGTCTCTAAACTTAGAATTATTGGTTACATGATCAGATTTTTGGAAGAAGGAGATGCCACCTCTGTGAGGTTGGCAGAATAAAAATATCCCTGCATGGTGATATTTATTACACTGTGCATCATGCAAAGTAGTATATCTCTTACTTGGACACTCCTGTAACCAAAATTAAACAACTATATATTAGTCATTTTGGTGAACAATTTTCCTGTAATTTTCTTTAAACAGCACATTTCCCAGGAATAAATGAAAACATCCATATCTTGGTTTGAATTATTTTATTGGATCATTTATATTTGTTCCTTATGCCAGAAAATGGAATGAGGCAATGACACATCAGTAAGAAAGAAAAGAATTGTTAGGAAATAGCAAAGAGAAAAAGAACAGTTGAGTAAAAATATCAACAAAGATAAATTTTACCTGCCATGACTGTGCCTAAATTCATCCTTCAGCTTTAGAGTACTGAAATCTTTTGACAATACTTTAAATATGTAACCTGGTGAATGAAAAGTATTTGCCTATTCTATGCCAAATAATATGCCTTGTATATATATCCCTATAGTCATTTCTAGGAAATTCGAATAAATTAGCATTAGGAAAAATACTGTGGGTTTAATCAGTTCTCGCTTTTAAAAATGAAAAAATTGAGGCAAATTAAATATTTTACTCATAGCAAGCTGAGAGCAGAGCAATGATAAGAACTGAAATCTTTTCGTTCTGGTGCTTGAGCTGCAACACTTAGGCCTGGAGTAGGGGTCCTCAAGTGTTAAATGTCCCTAAGGCTTAACCTCAGTTATATTACCTTTTCTCATTTTTCTTTCCTTTAGTTAACTGGCACAAATCTTTTCTAAAAATTTCTTATACTAATTATTCCTTACATGACAATAGTACCAAAAATCTTATTTGTTTTAGATTTATTTTTAGCTTTACAAATGTAGAAATGGCAATGTAGATGAAAAGTTGATGAGGGTTATTACTTTGGACATGGACTTTTTTAGGGTGAAAACTGCAGAATATTTAAGTTCTCTGGATACATAATAAAAATAGACTAAATTACACTTTAGTATTTTTCCAGACCCTTCAAGTCTCCTTGGGAGGACACTTCTTCCTTTTTAAAACTCATATTTTTACTTCACAGTTTCCAATTGTTAAAGGAGAAATTTTGCTTATTAGGTGAGACCAGAACATAGAAAATATTAAAGTGGAACCTGTAATTTTGGTTGAAGAATAATTGAACACACATTTATATCTTTCTCTATAGCATATTATAAAGATATCAAAAACATCGTGTTATAAAAACAGAATACTAATAAAAGTTGTTTTAAGAAGTTGAATTAGATCTAAAATGGAGAAAAGTAATCCATAATACTAATTATTTGACATACATTCCAAAGTAAAACTACATAAAATATTCTTATTTTTCATAATATTTTATTTAGGAGACTATGTACTTATCCAAAACAATCTTGTCCCACTAACAAATATATATAAAGTTCCTATGATTCTTTGTTTTTTTCATTTCAGAAATTACGACACATTCTTTTGACTGTCCTTAGTGATGAAAACATTGCATTCATTGATAATGAATTAGTTTTGGAAGCCTTTAAAAGTGATTCAGAGTAAAGTCCAATGACTATTTGCTTATTAGGACTATAAGTTTGAAAAGTTACTACATGGTAACAAAATTCTAATGTCAGTTTGGCTGAGAAACAGAACAAACAAAAATGGATTTCTTTACAATCAGATTTATGTAACAATGTCCACGACTTTATCATGGGTATTATTGTATCAAGGCCTTCATGTTCATACTGTTCACATTGCGTGTACTGTGTTCATATTATACTTTTAACTGAAAATGGCAACATATTTGCTTTTCATTTCAGCATTTATTAGTGTAAAATGAAACAAAAATTCCCATGTATCTTCTACACATATAGAATATACCAACTAAATTTTGAGGGCTTCGAAATGGAGGAAAATTTAAACAACAATATGACCCCCCAAAAATTAATAGAAAATACCACAAATACTGATTTTCAAATAGCCTTTTGCTATTTTAGTATTAATCAGCAAAACACTTAAATATATATAATTACATATAAATATTATATATGTATAAACTTTATATACATATAAAAATTAACTAGTAAATTTCTTTAGTGGGAGAAATTAATTGAAAGTTTGTAAATAATAAAGTCAGCGATATACGCCAAGAATTTAGGTTATTTTCATCTGTTTTCTCTTCTATTGTTTTTTCACACATTAATATATTTGCAGGTCTCTGTGAGTATCTGCAATGACTTAGCTATAGGTGTCTGCCATTTCTGATATATTGTCATTTCTCTATGACAGGAAGATTTTTTTTTATTGCAATGATAAGTTAAATGATTAGTTAAAAATTTTAAGCAAAGGGAAATAATTCCCATTTTAAAGAAACATAGTGAAAAATAATGATAATGATGGCATGTTATACATATTCTATTAATTGTGAAAATCTTAAGAAACTAATAATTGGGCCGAGGTTGCTCAGTTTTCTCTCTTCTAGGAAGACTCTCTGGTACCCTACTTGAGAATCCGTGTGCAAGCATGCATATGTGTGTGTGTGTGTGTGTGTGTGTGTGTGTGTGTGCGCACGCACACATTTTGATTCCTCTTAAAGTAGGCATTACTTATGCACTGGTTTAAATGCCCTTGACACGCTACATAAGCATCATTGTAAATGAGAGGTGTGTGACTTTAATATTCCAGTTAAATCTCCCAGGTCATAATAATAGCCAATAAAATTTGCTGTCAAAAGTATACCCTCCCTAGTTTGAATGTAGAAGAGAAACATATGCTATCTTGCAAATGGAGTACTGAGAGATGGAGTAATTAACTCTTTTCAGAAAGATGTGTTATTTAAGTATCTTTCTTCCAGTTTAGTACATTATTACATATACTAGACACATAATGATTATTCAATATAACTGGATTTAAACATGCAGAAAAAACTGGTTAGATTTCCTATAACTCTCCTTAAGCCACATGACTAAATGAGACATTTTTAAAAAGTGAGAAAACAATATTCAGTCTTGTGAGCTTCACTAAGGAATGAATAACAAGTCTTCAGAGAGATTTTCTTGGGTTGCTAATGTATACTGGTTTTATTAATTTATCATCATCTCATCTTAAAGCAGGTTATAGCAGTAGATACAGAATGGGTGCAGTGGAATAGTCAAAAAAAGAAAAAGAAAGAAGTGTAAGGTACGTGTGTTTTATTTGTTTTTAACATAGCCAACATTTTCAGAGGCACAACCACACATTGAGATTTGTTACAGATTCTCTCTTCCTGAGAAATATAACCTTAATAAACAATTCAGCTGCATTTTCTTAGCATTTTATACTATTTGCCTCTTCCTTTGTTGTTGCTTTAAATATTGCTCTGTGAATATGTGTGTGTGTTTGTGTGTGTGTGTGTGAGAGAGAGAGAGAGAGAGAGAGAAAGAATGTTGTTATTTACCTTTTTT